>NW_011363152.1:26376-35582 GCF_000735185.1 Notothenia coriiceps | reverse complement strand
TTATAAATGTCTTACAGGAAGCCTTTTTTCTGGTGTTTAAATCCTTATTGATGAGTCAACAATAAAGCAGTTTGGTGTTTATGGTCATTAGGCATGTGTATTTGTTGATTGGTTCATGTTTGTAGCATTTTTAATGGAAGTTTTTTGAAAATGGCAAACAAGTGAATATGTCGGATCGCTGTGTCTTACTTAGAGAACTGTGTGCAGTGTTTTGCAAAAAGTGCCAAGTTGAATTGCATATTGGGTTCAGAGCTGAAAATGTGTTTAGAGTTTTGGAGATTTGAGTTGAGGTTTTGCTTTTTGACTGAGTTTAAATAATTATGCTTTATGTGAAATGTGTGTGTGTTAGCTACTGAAAAAAACTGTAACAACAACAATGGATATATGGACAGCAGCAAGAGGGAGAGGTAGAGGGAGGATGAGAGAGAGGGAGGATAAGAGAGAGGGAGGATGAGAGAGAGGGATGAGGGAAAGAGGGAGGATGAAATGAATTCAGTTGAAGAGTTATCTGCAGCATAATGGTTGGAGCTGTATGACCGTCAGGCCTACAGGTGATGCTTCTTCTGGAGGTGGATGAGGGGCTGTGGTCAGACCCAGCTAGGTGGTAAAATATATTAGTATTTTCCTTTCCTCTGCTTTTCTGTAAAAACATTTTGTTGTATTTATTTTTCCTCAAAATTTTCAATTTGCTGTATTTGACAAATGCATCCTTGTTGTTGACATACCTGTAACTATGAGTTCTGCATGAATGTTGCACCAATTTGTTTTGGAGAAAAACAAAAATATAACAGCAGTATATTTGTGTTTCTACACATATTTTTGTAGACTTCAACAATCTTTATACACCATAAAAGATGAGTGTGCTTTAGATTGAGCCCCACAGTGTGTAATTGGTTGGACAAAGAGTCTGGTATACTTTGACTGAAGTGTGCCATTAGATGCAAAAGTTTGGTTTTGGTAAGTGTTAGTTTGAGTGCAGTGCTCCCTTCTGCAGGGTAAATTAGGTGTTTTTTACTTTGTGTGTGGTTTTGTGAATTGTGTTTATTGTTTTGAGAAAATAAGCCCTGCTTTAAAAGCACAACTTTAATTTAAGTGGAGTTTTTAAGCTTGCTGTGTAATGTATGTTAAAATGATGTGTGAACACCACCCTTCCTGTCCTCTAAACATACTCACTGGTTGCTTCACGCTTCCTGTCATGTGGGTGGGTTAACTGCTGTATTTAAACAGTACATCTTTTAGAAGAAGCCTCATCCAGCTTCGAGTGTTACTGAGACACAGTTCCCTCCGTCACGGAGTGCGAGGGTGTAGGCTGGATTACCAACCACACAATTCAAATTCTGCTTTAACTGCTGTTACTGGTAAGTTTGCTTTTATAACAACATTGTTTTTTGACTCTCACTACCCTTTTTTCACATTCTTATATGACAACCTGATGATATTGTGTTTCAAGCCAAATCTGATGTTAATTATATTTTACTTCATCAAACATCGAGTCAAATCTATTTTGTAACATTGTCACACTAAAATATGAAGAAGAAAATCTATGTAACAACACCGCTGTTTTGTACATTTATATTATCAACATAAACAAACGTCCTGTTTTTTAAGAGGAAGTTGACTAACTTAAGAACGGACAGAAATAACTTACCAAGTATTGGTAGTATTGTAGTTCTTTATTTGATTTCTGAATCCAAAACTGCTTAATTATAATATAAAGTTGAGTGATAAGTTATAAGCAAGGTCTTTTTTTACTAATTTCTCCAACATCATAGGTTATCTGTACAAATGAAACACTGATACATACAAGTCAAGTTCTGCTTTGTCCTGAGACCATTTTCAGCCTCGGTGAAAGAGGAAGTGAACTGATGACACTTTAATGTTCTCTATTACCTTTTATGGCGTCAACAGTGTTGAGAAAGAGACAAGCCTTTTTGAACACGACACCATGTCAGTGTAAAACTTTAAAACCAGGGCTCTAAATAAGGGTGCTTATTTTAAAAAGACTGTATGCATATGTGGTAATACAATGAGGAACTACTTTTTGTAAGATATCACACAACCTTTATGAGGATACATTATTCACATTTCAACAAGATGACAGTAATTTCTGTATGTAGTCCAATGATTGCATGTTGATCGAGGACCGTAAGATATTTTAACATCAACTGTTCTTTGGTTGAAGTAGTGAGTAACTTAATAATTGGTTAACATTGTCAATATGTAAACAATGCTAAAAGGTTTCAAATCATAACAAACTGTTGCAGCAAATTCCCTAGTTTGATTAAGCTAGTTTGTGTTTTTGCATGAATAATTATGGAAAGCCCCAGTGTACATTACCTTATAATGGTATACGTTCCGGTAGGGAACATTTTATTGTTCCCTTTTACATTTAATGTGTCAACAAAGATGACTGATTTCTGCAGTCTGTTGTTGGGAAATCGGCAGGTTAGACAATTAATACTCAAGGGCCTTTCTCGTTCTATAGCAAATCTGACATAGCAAGGGCGTACCTTTAAAACTCATGATTTTGGTGATTTTTCATCTTTAGTGGTGTCAATCCATCAGAAAATATAATTGGATTAATCAATAAAATAAAATGTTGTTAATTATGATCAATTACAAGTATAAAAATACTAGTAGTTACTATTTACGACGCTGGAGCATGGACAAACCCGCTGTCACAGAGAGCCGCTGTTATACCCCTCTTTATAATGTGTGATACACCGGACATATGCTTTGGTAGTATTTCTACTGCGAGCACTATCTGTACCTGCAAACACATTTTCATGTTTGATCAGATGCCTAAAATGACCTAGCCTATGCTTATATTATTCTGATAAGCAACTCATTGTTTTGTAATTATACAACTGAGGACTGTCTTCTCATGTGCAAAGGATCAAGTAATGTGAAGTCATAGGGTGAGTCTTTTTAAATATGAACGATATCAGTTTCTAGCCTTACCAGTTTTTTTTAACTATGAGCACCATCTGGTGTTTTGTAACCCTGATCCTTAACGTTTTCTTATTGCAACTGCCATATTTGACAAGTTGAGAGAGGGAAGGCAGTACATTCACTGACTGATTCAACCACTCAAACTGATTGTTCCTACTTTATACTTGCAACTATAGATGTCCAAGGTAGGTTAGTGCAATTTATAGAAATAACATGATAAACAATCAACAACATCAAATAAATCTAACCTCCTTTCTAGCTAAACATGCGGTATTCATTTCATTTAGAGATGAACAGATGCATCGGCCTGACATCGGCATCAGACATGCATCTGTCGTTTTTCCAACCAAATTTAGCTCTAACCACGGCCACTTTCGCATTAACGTAGCGTGACTGCGGGATGGGAGTATAAGGAGAACGTCAACATGTCAACAACGCTGCAGTAATATCACGTCTACTCTAGCTTGGGAAAAAAACAATGTGGGTTGTTAATATCTGCACCTTAAATGTATATATATTTAAAGGTGGGGTAGGTAAGTTTGAGAAACCGGCTTGAGATACACTTTTTGTTAGATTCCATGGAATGCTCTTAACATCCGGATAGCAATGAATATCTGAATTGCTTTGACAATAAATCTATAAAAAAATGTAATCTCTGGAAGCCGGAGCGCTGTAAAAAGCACGACCAATCATTTGAGCCGACCCGGCCAAAGTAACTGGATGGCCTACCTGCCTGTCAGCCTTCCATCTGTGCACAAACTTATCTCGTGCCCTCATTGGTCATGTGCACGTTCGTGTGTTGGAGGAGGGGCTCTGTAAGGAAGTGGCAGATTTTCTCCGGTCGTGTATTTTCAAATTATAGCGCACTCGAGCCGGTTTCTCAAATGTACATACCCTACCTTTAATATATCTGTTCTGCCGATCATAGTTTAAATCAGATACTTTGTGTTATTTCTATTAATAGCCTACTGTTAAAACATGTTTATTCTTATCAAATTACATTTTTTATTTGACTTTCATTATTATATGTAGGCTACTATCTGTGTATCCTCCTCTTTCGGTTGCTCTTAAAAAGGACGTGAATTTTCTTACGGGGGGTGACTAAAGGTCCATCTTATCTTACCTTAATCGGTCAGACGTAACTAGGAGTCTAGTGGACGGTATCAGTACTACAAGTAAACAAATAAATATATATTTTTAATTAATTACGTTGTTTATAAATTAATCTGAGGGCCGCAAAAAGAGGAGGTGGCCCCCGGGCCGCCATTTGCCCATCCCTGCTCTAGATGATAGGAAAGGAGGTTCAATACTTCCTTTAACCTCCAGTGGCGTCGTTAGACTAACCCCGGATGTTTTTTGCAAAGTCCCGGATCTCAAAAATATGAATGTTAATAACAAAACTATGTTCATAACAATTGAAAAAACAGTCCCGGATCTATTAATCTGTCATTCCGATCATGCATTAAAGCCCTTGAAAATAATAATATCGTTGATCAAATCGTTGTGTCATTCAGCAGATCTAACGTTACTTTTACTGTCTATGGTCACTCCACGCACTGGGCACGCTCACCTGAGTGGGCACAAGAGAGAGACATTGCGTAACTTTGGCATGGTGGTAGATTGCTAGCTAAAATGGATATAAGAAACTTAAAAACAAATGTAAGGGATCATGAAGACAACGAGGCGCAGGCCAGGCAAGATAAGGTGGAGGAGTTATCTCCTGTTGCCACTGCCTCATCTTCAAGCTCAGGTTGGTGAAGATGAGGGCTCTTTATCTAGCTAACGTTAATGTTAATGTTGGCTAGTCCAGCTAGCCTGCAGTCACTGTGATATGAATGTGGAACAACCAGGTGCTAGTAAGCAGCTGCGTGTCTGGCAAGAAAAACTGGGGTGTGCGTGTGTTCACAATTGGGCTGACTTTATGTCTGCATATCCTTATAAAATAACTCGTAAATATTTGAATCCACTATTTTTACATTATATTCCAGTAGTTCAGATTGTTATCTCTCGATTAACACCAATAATGACCAGGAACTGTCAGAAACACGGTGGATCCAACCAAATCAAAACACGTCGCCTTCCTAAACCTAACATTGAGTTTTGAAATGTAGCCTACTACATAAACTCCACTTGACTTGAAGCATATGCGTCCTGATTGAAAATGTAACATATTTCGACTCAGGCTACCATAGTTCATTTTATATAGCAAGCAGCCATGTCAAGCTAGCAACAGGTAATTTCATGCTTCCATTGAATTATTATCAAATAAAAAATCGACTCATTATTTGAGTTACACATTAGTGTGCCATAAAGTAACCTACCATGTTATGTTCCTTGTTCATTGTATATTATTGACATCTAGTGGACATTTGAATAAACTACACAGATTAGTTTGTGTGTATGTGTGTGTGCACAATAGGAAATTAATATTATTATTAATAACAACAATAATAACAACACATTTATTTATAGCGTATCACATTAAAACAATTAAATATAGCTCAATAACTTCATATACTGTAGGAGGAAAATCAAGAGTGACATGGAAGGCGTATATGTAGTGATGATTCAATTAGACACATGGCCTTGATGATGACAAAGTGATTGACACATTTGCCAAACTGAAATCAAGACGCCACACCCTCATGCTTCCTCCCCAGAAAAAATGGAATGTTATTGCACACAACACTCCCCAAAACTCCAGCTCCCCCAATTCAAGTCTCAAATTCCCTGGGATTGTTGCACTGCTCAAATGTAACCCTTTGGCAACCAGCCTTTCTTTTCAACCTTGAAACAGCCTTTGGAAACCTTCTTTTGTATTGAATGAAGATGTTCATTTTACATTGGTGGTAGTAATAGTTTAGTGTAGGTTGATAACCTTGAAATAAAACAAAGAAAAATAACCTAATGACTCCATTTCTCTTAAAATACACATAAACATTAAGGAACATATCTTTACCACATTCAGAGTTAGTAATTAACCTGCTAAATAACATTTCAATGAAAAGCAGATTTGTTGTTTGTTATATAAAACATCACACACATGTTATATATTTGGAGGAGGAATTGACAAAAGAGCGGACAGCAAAAGTAAGGTGCATGTGAAACACAGAAAGAAGATTGAGTTAAGAGTGGGATACACTACAAACATTTCACACTATTTAAATGAAACTCAATGGCAGAACAGCCCCCTTTCCTGAAAACCTTTTACTTTACTTCTCTGCATGCATGCATGAAATGCAAGCATTTAATTATAAGGCCAAGCTTTTGATATTTACACCTCATTCTCGGAACATGTCACAGTTTATTATTTGTTCAATTGATTTACCTTTTTTTGTGCATTTGATTGACACAAACCTATAAACACAATATCTTTAGTGTTAGCTATATTTTGTGGAAAAAGTATAATAAACTGAAACTGTAAGATTGTATTTTCATCAATTCGATGTTTGTTCATTTTAAGGAATTGTACTCCTTTAATCAATGCGAAAACCAATTGTGGAACACATTAATTATTCATTAATGACATCCAATCTGTGGCTAGTACAAGTAATGAGGCCAATGTAATGTTAATAGAATAATGAATGTCAGTTAAGGTTTACATTGAAAATGTGTATTGGTTTACAGGAAATGGAGAATTATTTGCTGTTTCTTCTGCTCATGCTGATGGGTAAAAATGGTAAGTTTTTAAAACGTTAACATTACCTAATTTAATTGAAAATCTTTAAAGCTCAACTAAAACATATTTGTTATATTAATGAGTGAAATGATTGCAATGCCAAATTAGACATTTGTGCAAGCAAGCCCTGCAGTTCATCAGAGCATTTTTTCCACTGTCATTGCATAGTAAGAGAGGCTATAAATGTAATTGTCCAAAAACAAAACACACAATCTTGATAAATAATAATGATAATAATGTTTAGAATTAAGAATTCATGGTTCAATATCTAGAGTTGATGTTTCACATAGTTTGTTTTTTCTCTGCAGGATTGTGTCAACAGGAGAAAGGTTGCTCAAAGTCGATGGTCAACTCATGTGGTGACTGTATGAGATCTGCGCCAGAGTGTGTGTGGTGCAAACAGCTGGTGAGAAACACAATTTATGTAACCTATAAACTTTCTACTCAGGAGGTATGTCTAGATTTTCCTGATTTAGGTGGGGCACTGACTGATGGTCGACAGGGGTTACACACAGGGGTTAATCTGGGCAAGGCCTGAGCACATAGGCCTACGTACTCACCTGGGGCCTCATTTATAAAGGGATATACGCTCAAAAAATGGCGTAATGTTTGCGATTTATAAAATACTAACTTCACGGGAAAACGTGCGGTCCTCCACGCAAACTCTAACCCATGCGTACGCACTAAGCACAAAAACGGGAGAGACGAGAAACTGCGACACCGTTGGGAGAAGGAAGAATGGAGAGAAATATGTGGAAATAATACCATAAATAAAATGTTACCTCTCATTTATCATATATGAAGAATTCATTTTCAAACATTGATTAAAGCCAATCTTAAAATGATTTAACAAACGCCTGTTTGAGACTCCTCAGTGCACACAAAAACGTAACTGGGAGAAATAAATAAATACGGATATGTTATTTAAAACCACCTCGAATATGTTGTGTTAATGTTATGAAATGTTTTCTCATAAATGATGCGGTAAGCAGGAGGACAGAATTACGTCTAAACTGACGCCGTTTTGCATTTCTATAGGTTGTAGATACGAGCATGGTTTTATATACTATCATGTTTAATCGTGTTTTATGCCGTTTGCCAAGACTTGATAAGTCGCTCGTAAAACACAGGAGGTATGGAAACTAAGAGCACCATATGTGGTAAATTGTACAGCTAATATAACACAACACATTAGTTGTATTTCCTTTAACTGGTGGATTATGGATTTGCTGATCGACAGCTGGAACACAAACCACCAAATACAAAAAAATAATTCAGATCCAGTCGTCATGACTCCACTCCGGAGGGATTCCCCGATCATTTCTTACAGTTTCTCATCAAGGGGGTGTCACCTGTCCCCGGTACAAACACACTGCCTGAGGAAGGTTAGGCTATGTGTATTTATTTTGTCATTACCCTTTTTTGGACCACTTATTTATTTATGTTGGTGACGATCTGACTTCCATGCTGCTACTCTGGTTCAAACTGCATTCACCAAACAATATGATTTATCTCGACCTCCCCAAAATACTAAAAATCTGACACGGTGTGAGATGTCTTTTTTAGCTGTTCTGTCATCACTTCCTGCGATCTTCTTCATGTAGTCAGTCAAAATGAATGAATGAATGGGCATTTCTTTGACTATTTATAGGCAAATATGGGCGTTACGTGAAGCCCGCAAAAGCTGCGCCACATTTCGAGTTGATTCTGATTTATAAAGGGAAACCGGCGTAGGGAGTGCTAAACGCACTTCCCTCGCCGGTACGCAATGTTGTGTGAATCTGAAAATGTTGGAACATTTCTGTACCTATTTTTTTGCTTTGTACTACGTAAGCAACCTTCCCACGTGAATCCTATGCACGGCGTTATAAATGAGGCCCCCTAGTACGAAGGTCGCAGAAAGAACAACCTTCAACTCACCCTTTCAAAGAGTGAACCTGGCCCTATCGTCGATCTCTGTGGTTTCTTCCCTTTGTTTTCTTCTCTAGATCAGCTTACACCCTTGCATAACCCGGAATTTAATAAGTCAAACGGGAACCTCGTCCTTTGTAATAGTGTGTGCTAATTTAGAATAACGAGCTAACTTTAGAATAATTCCCACCCCGTTCTACCCTCGGTATAGTTTAAGTGAATAAGCCACACACTATATCCGGACGTCCGAACGGAGTTAATTTGTTTCAGGTTTTTTAAACGCAGCTCGAGTCTCACAAACTGGACTGCACACTCCGGTCCATACATGGTACAACGTCATCTTATGAGACTCCTACTTGTACTAATTGCATATCATATGTAAATTCAACACTGTGTTAAAGGACTGACTTATAATTATATATTAGCAATTTTTATTGAAATTACACGTCTTGTTAACTCTGAGAGAAATTGTAAGGCAATCCCTTACTCGACGTGAATTTTTTGTTACGTTTATATTTATTGGTTACACCGTTTTGTGCGTTTTAAATTCTTTGTAGAGCCAATTAAGTCCCTTGTACCGCAAATGATTTAGACTTTATGTTGACCTCGCTCCCCTGTATTTTCACTGCGTGTGTCGGAACTCTGGTCCCCCGGGAGTAAAATA
>NW_011363152.1:14591-26331 GCF_000735185.1 Notothenia coriiceps | reverse complement strand
ACGGACAGTCGGAAGGTAGACACGCGTTTGAATAGAACACGGGAGTAACCAGTAACACGCGCAAGCCACACACAACTCCTCCCGCGAGACATTCCTTCACCGTCTAAAGAAAGGCCGACGACATAAAAGGTTTAAGATCGCGTGAGCCGCGACCAAAGAGGTCTTAATGGATGGGGTGGAAATTTCATAAATCATAAATAGTTTTAGGACTTATGTCCTCTTTTTTGGATCGATCGTATCGATTTTCCGAACGTGTTTTCTATTGTCGGACTGAGACAGTATTTGTATTGTTTTCGACATGATAAAATTGAACCAATGTAACCACACAACTATCTTCCTAAGTCAAACATACGATACGATTAATCGACATCGAAGTGAAAAAGGCAATCGGTGTAAACTCACCGTTTTTTTTTTTTTCAGATTGTTAAATATATGAATATAATATATCATATTAAATCCCGACAGTCAATTGCGCAAATTATGTTATATAAAATTTACGGTGATTACATAAAAATTGCACGCTAATTGTACACATAAAACAGAACCGAGCGGGCATCAAAGGTCCTCTGGGTTTCCGAACTGGCAAACACAACACAACACACACATCAACCTACAAACCCTCTAAGATCGCTCTCTATACCTATGTTTTTTCCAGAAAATTTGTCCTTCGGTTTCGTGTGTCGATAACGACTGTCGGGACGAGGAACGGCCAACGAACGCCGTCTGGGGCGCACTTTCAAACGGCCCTCTACCCACCAATGTCGAATTGTAACACCTCCTGGCTCCGACCGCAATCTTAAAAGCCTACGTAGGTGCACAGCTGACGTGTAGTGTTCGTAATAAAACTGTGTCAGCCTTTGATTGTCAGAGTCGAAATGACTTCTACTTCTGCGTCTCCTCGCCATAAGCGGCTGTTGACATTTAGTCCGAACGACAAAAACTCGGTCACCCGAGTCAGTTTCGTCAGATGGTCCCAACCCCTCTCTCACTCTCTTCTCTCTTCCGAGGTCCCAACAACACAAACCTATAAACAGTAACAAGGTTACTATTATTGTGTTGGAAACGTATTCGTATAAACAGGTGAGTTTACAACTCTTCTCATAATGTGTGGAACTTTTACAAGGAGATTCGGATTTTATGTAAATCTTTCTATCTTTTACACGCTAATTGCGCTAATTTAGCGCTAATTGATACCTCGTTAGTAAGCAATTATAAACATTAGGCTGACTGTCGATTATATAATACTATTATATCTTTATACAATTCATAAAAAAATAGTCATATCTTACCCCAAATCGCATAGGGTTGAAATCCTACTAACGATAAAGCATACGACACATTGTTTAATTGTTAATAAGTAATCACGTATAAGTAGTGCTTTTGATGTCGTGGTGTACCTTAAACAACAGTGATAACGTAGAAATAATAAACCAAATAAGTAAACGATACTATGTGGGTCATGAAAGAGGAAGATGTAGATAGATTAGATAGACAAAAGAGTGTAAAGTGAACCTTCTAATATTAGAGACGACATGTTAGTATATTCACGTGAAAGACAGTCCACTCACTTCGTCCGGTCCTGGAGTTTACGTCTTATCTTGTCTTTTATAGTGAAATAAAAGTTCCAAAATTTATCCTGTTTAGTCTTCTGATATGGCACTTGTGTCAGTAATCTGTTTGTCCGTAGGTTGTAGCTGCTTGTCTTTTTGGTCTTGAATTCCATGATAGGTTTGTTTTACGTGAAAACATTGAGGAAATATGACTGTATGACAGGGGCCACAAGGTCCCTTGAAGTGGTTACACAGTCTTTGTGTTGGGAGAGGAGAAAAGGGACGGTATTGGTTTAGAGCAAATTTTTCCCGACGTTGCCTAGGATATGTCTGACTAGTCTAAACTTTGTGAAGATACCTGCAGTGTCTTCACCATTGCCGATAACCTGGTTGAGGATGGCTTATCCTCCTCTGTCGGTGCCTGTAACAGCGACTTGGTCCGCGACCTCTGCTCATCATGTAGTACTGTCCGGACATCTACCACCGACAAAGTGTATTAGTGGCTACTTTTCTGCACAATTTAACTCGCTTTACTTCCTACCGATTTACGGTACAGACAAACCATAAGTAACTATTTATTTTTCTATTTATACGGAAATATATCCATACCATAATGTGATATTAATTAGTGTATATACGTACTATCCGTGAAATTTATGTTGTTGATTAAGTGTCGTTGTTCTGTGTCCATCCTCCTGCTCTTTTGTGTCCCTGTGTTTCCACTTGTGTTTAGTCTCTGTAGTCTGTGCCCTCCCGTTTGTGTATCTCTCCTTAGTTGTCGTTCTGTCCCCCCTTTGAAAAGTTTTTATTTGTCCTTGGTTCATCTGTTCTGTATTTGTGTTGTTGTCTGCTGGCACTGTCAAAGTGGAGTAGGGAAAAAGAGCGTCGTAGAGTTGACGAAGAAGCATCTGAAAGCAGTAAGACATTTGCCACTTGATCAGGTTCGCCCAGAATACGTGTCACCCTACCACGTACAAATTTTATCTATATTGAATGTGTTATAACCCGTAGTAAATTTTTTCGTTTACAGTGGGGCAGATCTGTGTAAGTTAAATAGACGATTTATCTACTAGGTTTCGCACCGGAAAAGTTTATAAACGAGCCGAAAAAAATGTTGGTATTCTTCAATATGCAACCCGTTGACCATCAATACGATAAGAAATCCCGGTCCCCCTCACGTCTTTTTCTCCGAAGAGCGGACACCTCGTAGAGAGAAAAGCGACTATAAAAATGGTCAGACCAAGAGCAAGGTAGGCGACTGTGACACCTGTGTGGTGTTCCAGTCGTAGAGATTACACAACGAGTCACGTGGTGTCAACCAGAACCTCTACCAACGATTCTTTTTTCGGACTCGTTGTAGCGGGAAGAGGAATCTCGACACTACCAGTTCTCCCAGTAATGAGTACTCGGATAGACCGATTTCGACTCAGCGCCGTGCCCGGCACAAGTGACGACCAATACGCACTTACCCGTCATGCACCGCTAACACAAAGGTTTTTGTGCGGCTTTATTGGTAGACAAAAATACATCAACTTGAGGTTTTTCCCCTTTTTTTATACGAATATCCTTAAATTTTTGTATTATAATATTCTCTACCACCGGAAACCAGTTTTACACTCCCGGTCTTCTACTCTCCTCTCCTCTACTTACGTTTATCTCCTCCCTCGTGCTCCTCTTAGCTCCCTCAATTCGTTTCTCTGCGACTTTCTCCAAAAATATTTTTTTCCTCTCTCGCCGAATTAAGTGCTCCGTCGTCATGACTCTGAACCGGTCTGCGTACGGCAGCTGCGATCTAAGAGAAAAAGAGGCGATCTAGGAGAGGAAGTAGCTTCAAACTAATCCGGAGGTTGTTATCGTCATTAATGTCCGTTTGCGAAAAATTAATGTTATCGTTTTCTCTCTCCCGCTTTCTCACTACTTCTATTTAGGTTAGGTAGATAGGCTCATTTCTCCTTTTAACTAAACTTTTACAAGTGCGTAGTCACCTCTTCAGGAAGTTCCTGGTCTGACACGACTGAGCAATGTGTGTGTGTGTGTGATGTGTGCTGTGTGTCGTGTGTGGTGTGGTGTTGTGTGGTGTGTGTGTTGTGTGTGTGTGTGTGTGTGTGCGTCTTCTTTACTCGAACAGGTCGTGTGTCCGGTCTCCTTCTGTTGTAAAAGGTAGGGGTGCCGTCGTACAAGGTGTGACCGACATCGCCTCTGTTTGTTCCGTCTGTGTCCTCACGTCTCGGTCCTCGGTCTGGTTTCCCGCCCCGACTATTAAATCTTCTCTTAATTCTTTTTATATTTTTTTACACAGTTGACCTAGAAGTAGTGTGGGCATAGAAAGAGTAGTTCCTACACCGACTGTAGAGTCCCAGGCGAGGTAGCGCGAGTCAAGGAAGGTCTGAGGCGGACTGTGTAGTTGTTGTTGACGTACGATGTAGAGCCACCCATGTCGCAGCGGATACCTGTGCTATTCTGGAGACGGCACAAGCGATACCATTCGGTTAAGACCCTTCAATTCGGCCGATTACTGACAGGTAACTCTCTCTATCTACTTCTCGGTATCTGTCGCGTCTGTTGTTTTACCGCCGTTATAAATGTAAGTCTGCTAAGACCGATTTCGTCGTAATAGTCCGTTGCTGTTGTTTCTCGATCTTTCTCGTGTTTGTGCAATAAGTAGACAGAGAAAAATTTGGAGTGGGAGGATAAAAAAGTTGGTGGTACGTGTGATACACACACCTATTTTATTTATTTGATGTGTGGTGTATTGTGTGTGTTGTGTGTGTGTCGTGTGTTGTGCGTGTGTGATTTTTGTGTGTGTGGTGGTTGTGTGTGTGTGTGTGTGTGTTGTTGGTGTGTGTTGTGTTGTGTGTGTGTGTGTGGCCAGTTTAGCCGGGGCTCAAATGATTGGTCGTGCTTTTTACAGTACAACGGCTTTCACAGATGACATTTCTTTATGGATTTGTTGTCAACGCACTGAAGATATTCATGTTAAGAGCCCTCCATGGAATATAACAAAAAGTGTATCTCGAGCCGGTTTCTCAAACTTACCTACCGCACCTTTAAGTCAAGTCTGCTGAAGTCCAAGTTGAGAGAAAGAATGTACGTCCGTACTTGACAAGCATATATTTGAAGCCAAAATAATTATCCTATCCCTAAATATGAACCAAGTAGTCATAGGCGGCGTGAGGCTTAGGTTTGGAAAGCTAAACAACTTTTTTGAGCTGGCGCTGCCAGCCTCCGGCGTCTATCGTTTTTCTAACCCAGTTTAGATTTAACCACGCCTACTTCCGCATTACACAAGCATCGACGTAGCTTTAAAAAAAGGGAAAAAAAAGCTCCCGGCCTGCCTCCCACACTGCCCCGCTCGGCTCCCGGCTTGCCCCCAGCATGCCCCCGGCACTGCCCGGCTTACTGGTTGTTACCTTATCTTGGCGGGTGTCCGTCGTGGCATCGGGACTACTGGTTGTTTTAAAGTTTGCCTTGAAAAATGTCCGTATATTTGGGGTGTAACGGTATAAGTAATCTTTCTTTCAAAAAAACATGAAATGACAAGCAAGTCATAATGTCAAACTGGCTGCTTAGGTACTAGTACAGTACAGTTCAAATACTGATTATTTCAGTTCATCGAAATGCTGCACCTTAATGTTTATTTTATTCTATTTTGTATTTATTTGAGTGAATACATTATTCACAGTTTAATAATAATAAAAAAAACAAAAAACATGTGTTTTGTGATAATTTCTTCTGCTGTACTGAAAACGTACCGAACCGAACCGTGACCTAAAAACCGAGGTACGTACCGAACCAAAATGTTTGTGAACCGTTACACCCCTACCGTATATCTATTTCCGAGGCTTCGCTGTCGGATCGTGATCCGTGACCTTTCTTATTATACAGTCTATGATCGTGATGTGATTGGCCACAGAGGGGCTTGATCACATCACGATCACAAGCCGCTTGAAACAAACATGCCTGCGCAGGCTCTTGCACGCCGTCAGGTGGCTGCATAGCAGCGCTAATGTCAAACATTATACATTATTATATTTTTATTTTAACAGGATGCAGTGATAAAAATATTAGCCTAAAGTACCTGCCGACCCTGCAAGTAGTCTTCTTGCATTTTCGTTTTTGAATTTACAGTGACACAGTTTAAAACTGGAATTGTCATTAGACAGTGTTTCACTCAAAAAGTAATTCAGAATGGAGTTTAGTTTAATCTTCCCCTATATCTCTCAGCAAAAAAAAGAATGTACTATGACTGAAGGTGGGAAAGTAGTCTCTCTGGTTTAAGTTATGAGCGTTTTACGATTAGATATGAAATAAAGATCATTCAAACCCCAAAAGGAACAAATCCATAATGCCAGTGTTATCCTCATTGCACTATAGCAAGTATTGTAGGTAAAAGACCCAGGAAGTCGGTCTGTAAAAACACATTTAGGTTTACTGTACGCCTTTGTTTTCCTTACAATATAAGTTTAACTAACCCGGGGGTGTGTTTAAACCCTATCCGATTGCCTGACAGCTCGTGTTTCTTAGCCCATCAGTCTTTGCTGTGTTCCTCCACCTCAGCAATTGCCTTGGCAAGGAAAATGTTATGGCCAAAAAAAACAAGCTACAAAAAATATAGCCAAGTTGTATTAAACCAAAAGTATCCTGTGTTTCAAGGGTAAAGACGTGGTCAGTTGTGTGTGTGTGGGAGCTAGCTGCCACTAGCCTGTAGAGATAATGTATTAACAGGAAGGAATCTGTGTTTGTATCTGTATCTGATTCTGTGTGTTTGCATGTTTTCCTCTGATGTCGGAATGTTGATTTTAATACTGGTCTCACAAGAACCTAAATCCATGGATCTGCCTATCATCCCCTCCCTTCCACCCCTCACTCTCTGCGGTATTAAAGGGTCCGAATCCACCGGCCACTCCAAACCTAACAAACCCACTGGCATTGAACTCTCTCCAGCTAATCCATTTGTATGTTTTCAATTACATATCGGGGGCTGGGGAGCAAGTGGACAGTAAGCTCTCGGCCTCTGCCTGGAAAACCCTGTCCCCTCGTGACCTAAATATTAAGCTAAAGAAGAGGAGGGGGTGGGAGAAAGGGATGTATGTGGGGGGTGAAACAAAAAAACTAAAATCAGGTCACATATTCCAGTTGCACGCCACTGAATTGGATTGCGGCAAGGAGAAATAATCCCGGTCATGTTTGAATCTGACAGGCAGATTGCTGGGCTGCTGTTTCCTCCGGGTCATTCTGGACGAGCCGACTGGCTGAAGGGATGACTCAGTTTTCTGTGGCGAGCATCGGAAGAGTCACACACTCCATGTTGGCTTGAATGTAAATCCCAGACAGCAGAAAATCAGAGGGATGTGGCCCAAGTTATTCATTTGTGGAGATGCTTTTTAATGCATACAAATAAATGACATGTGTAGAAAAAGTCCATAAAATATTACACGGTTGAGTTGTCCGGGCCATGAAATCGGCTGAGCCACATTAAAGACTAGGACCAGTGTAGCTGCCACATCAGATTTGATCTTTTATTTTCAAATCCCTCAACACGATTATTATTTTCTCATTTTAATCTCGCTTTCCTCTCCTGCAATCTTTTAGTCTGGCTTTCTGTCTGGCCTCCACTCTTCCGTCCCTTTTTCCTCTTCTCTCCCGTCTCTGTTCATTATTCACTGCTATTGAGAGAAAGTGCTTTAAGGCTCAGCAGACCTCGAGTCGAACCCGTCCCCTCGCCTCACCCCTCCTTGATGCCCCCCCCCCCTTCATTGCTTCACACAACCTGATGAAGAGTGGCCTGGACAGGCTCATCAATAACGCAAGGAGGCTTAAACACACCTCCAGCCGCAGCCCAGTTTTATTTAAAAACATTTTCCTCTCCTTTCACACTTTTTCAGTCTGATTATATTCCTAATGAAAGACTGGCTGTTTACGAACCTTATGCTTCCTTTTACCATCTTCCTTTCCTTTTAATAAATGTCACATCGAGCAGAGCAGCATCTCTAAAGCAGACAGATGCAAAAGGAAAGAAAGAGCTGAGGGGGCAAACAAAGTGCCCCCTCCTTCAACCTCAATATAATGCAGCATCAGAGGGTTGGAAAGAGGAGGAAAGCAGGATGACAGTGCAATTAAGTTACCCTGATCTTTGGCTTTTCCAATGTTTACCCCTGTCTGTTCCCAACACAGCTGACCTTACAACCTCCGTGTCTACTTCTAGAGTACACTGCTCGAGTGTAAAACACCAAGTCAAGTTTTTCTGCGCCCGCTGCTTCCTCTCTTCAGAGGAGGCGAGTGATGAAGCAGACAAAGGCTTGTGGAGGAGGTGAGACCTTGAATGTCCCCATGAAGTCTCAGAGTGAGATGTTCTTTTTTCTTTTTGTTTAAGGGTGATGGAAAAATGGAGGACAAACCAATTAGAGACATGATCTTGTTTACAGAGTGGATATTTATGTACATTAGACTCATTCATGAGTGCTTTATATGCATTCTGGGTAATAAGTGTTTTCTCATGTTTGCATTCCGTTCATAACTGGAATGTATGTTTGAGTGCCGGCATGTCAGAGCATGCAGCAGCGTTTACACAAAGCTGACACGCTGCCAGAGCCAGCCCTTACTTCCTGTGTCTCATCCAGTCAACCCGAGACAAGTTTACCCCCACATGCATCAGTGCCTCTGCTTCGAGTAAGCTTCACCGAGCAGGGGAAAGTTTTTCGTGTTTGGCATTATTTCAAAGTGCTCCTCTTAGAAACGACTCATGCATCAGTAATTGGCAGTCCTCGGAGTGCAGCTCTACGGCAAGAGCTAGTTTGACCGCCCGTGCCCCATATAATGTAGTGTGCGCCGTCAGGGAATCAAACGCTAGCTGGTGGTTTGGGCTTTTAAAAAACAATGCTCTGATGCAATAAAGATAGGAGTCGGCTGCCTCGCTGTTGTTTCTGACACAAGAGCCTCATGTTCAGAGCGGGATAATATCTCTGCAGCAATCACAGCACCCAAACTCTACTGCTATTCTCTCCAGCATCAAGTTTAAGTCTATATTAAAACTATGGGTAACACTGTCTAATAAGATATGACTAGTAGCTTTATTAGTGGTCGATTAACAATGCTTTTAGATCAGTATTAAGTAATAGCAATCAAACTTTAACCTTAAATCTTGATTTGAATCAATTACTGTTATGACCACAACAGAAAAACTGATATAAGTGTTTTATTGAGAAGTATTAATTAAACTGCAGATCTGATTGTCATTGTAGTAGAAAAATCCATATTACTGATTGTTTAACTTTTTAACTGTAGTTCTGATGGCTTATTAGCATGGAAAAGTAATGCCCTTTTGATACCTGCATCTCGTTTTTTCAATATTGATTCATCTTGATTGATCGATAATCCTCTGTGAGAAGGAATTCCAATGTGAAATCTTCAATTGTCTTGTTTAGTCTGACCACTGCTTTTCTGTTTCCATTGAGATTAAATGGACAAAGAAGCACATTTTAAGATGACAGCTACATATATAACACTTCATACAAACTGCTCACTTGTGAATTGCTCATTACTCATCAATAAACCATTAAAATTATGTATGAGCATGAATAAAACCATTGAATATGGCTTAAAGTATTATTCATTAAAAAGTGATATGCCAGCACTGCATCAGTAAGAACCTATTAATCAAATTTGAAGCATACTGAACATCATTGAGGCAGAGTGAGACAGAAGATCCCTGTTGGGTCTGTTAACTCTGTACGAGGCGTCCACAGGGAACAGGTGTGGCTGTGAGCTCTGCCTCTTCAGGTGGTGTCGGGGGAGTCATGCACAGGACGTCTGCTTCTAATTAAGCCGTCTCAGTGACAAGTGTATCCACAGCCTTCCCGAGGATTAACTGAGCGAGTAATGGGCGGCCAGAGAGAGTGAGAGCAGCGTGACCTCACAGCCCCTCCCCTCCGGCTACAGGTCTAATTGAAGAAAAAACGGGGTAATGAACGCGGTGACATTGTTTATCTCCCTGTGTAATATATGGAGTGCCTACAACATACAAATGTCTGGGTCTATGTGTGTGTGAGTGTGTTCTGTTGATGGAGCCCAAGCCCTCGCCACCTGCCCAGGAAGCTTTTTTGGGCCGCATGTGTCAAATGATGACATTAGCACTTCTAAAGGACCACTGGCTGATACACAGACTCAGCCTCGGGTCTGCCGATGGAGTGTGTGAGTCAGCAAAATCCAATGTATCACGCTCCATGGGTCTTAGGCTATTTCAATAAAACATGTATACCTCCCAGCTTGACCATTTTGGAAACCCCTATGCTTAAGTTTACCGCACATAAGTCACATTTACCCTTTGGCGCGCTCATGGGTGGGAGACCAGTGAAACATATATACACGTTCTCTCTCTCTCTCACTCACACACTCACACACACACACACACACACACACACACACACACACACACACACACACACACACACACACACACACACACAGGCAGCTAAGTAGCTAAGCAGGGTGCTTAGCAGAACCAACAGCAGGGGAAGGGAAAACAAACACAGGGGCCACCAGTAAATCACCTCCATCCGCAGCAGCTCACTGGGGATTGGACGGCACCAGGAGTCCCTGTGAGAAACAGCAACCAGGGAGGGGGACCGAGGAAAAGCTATGGAGTGATTGATGCTGCCGGGAGATCAGAAAGGCAGAAAGAGGATACCCACAGTACCCAAACCTTGAGCTCACCCCGACTAACTTTTCCAGGCTGGAGAACGAAGAGGGAGGAGTGCAGGATGGGTGGAGGAGAGTGAAAGACGGGGACATGGTAACAGCTGTGGCAAATATCTAACCCATGTCCCTCCCTTTTACGCCCCTCCACTCCCCTTCCCCTCCAGCTCCTCCAATCCCATCATGCAGGAAGCTGGGTTTTTGCCCTTTGACCTGTCAGGAATGTTTTCTTCCTCTGTCCCAGCAGCAGCAGCAGAGCTCCCTGTCCCTGACCGTAACAAGCTGATGGAGTGGAGCTTGTAGGACAACACCGCACACCCATCCAACTAACTACAAACTTGTCAAAAACGGACGCTTGGTCGTGAACACAACATTTGACCTTTGGCATCATCATTTTACGTGCAGGGCAGTCTGATAGTTAATTATGTTACATATGTATTGTGAGTTAATTACGTTGTGTTTGTGATGAAAGTTAAGCAAGTTAAGTTACTGCTTGATTAGGTTTAGGCAACCAAAACTAGGCTAGTTTTAGAAAAAGATAAAGGTTTGTGTTTAAATGTGTGTTTCTTACTCTTTTTTTCTGTTTGTGACTACAAAACTAGGCTAGAAAAAGATCATAGTGGGAGTCCGGTTTGGCGAATGGCAGAGTAAGCTGCTAGTCGGAAGAGCTCTGTCACCATTTAACATTTATTTGTCATTTGTCCGACTAATTTCCCATCTAAACTTGCAAGGCCTGCTTCTAAAGGCCCTGACACACCAAATTGACACCAAATAACACGTCCCGACGGAACACGACTGTTGTGTCGCCTCACGTCTCCTGCTTCTTGGCCAATAGTCGCACTGGAACACACCGCAAAACTTTAGCCGACGGCCAAGTAGCACGTACGAACTGCGCACGCGTGAGTGGCAATAACTCTCTTTACCAGCAGGCAGCGGTAGTGTGTATTCATCATTCAAAAGAGGCAACAACCGGAAGACGGAGAAGAAGAACAGACTGTGATATAAACAAACAACAAATAGCGTTTTTCTTTCTATTTTCACTCTCGTCCATTGAGAACATGAACGAACAGGAGCAGGACGAACGGGAGGTACTGGAGCTAGCAGCTCTTGGACTCACGCTTGTGTTAAATCATTTGTTTACCTCCCTCACTTCCGTTAACGCTTCTCATGCACTGATTCGCTAGCTGAACAGCCAATCAGTGTTATCCCTTTGTCCGACTTCCGGTGGTGTTCTCGACGCAAAGGTGTCAGGTCGGCAGAAAAGACCCGACGGTGCGGCGCACACCACTCCGAATAGGGCGTGCCCACGCTCATGTTCAGCCTGAATCCCATTTACTGCCAATTTCGGGCCGGTGTATCTGGGCCTTAACATGACAGGATAAAAGATGTAGAGGAGCAGCTTTACAATTTCAACACATATATTCCAACGAAGGTTAATACATGAAAGACTTGTGACTCCGGACCTTTGAGTTTGGACTCTTTCTTTAGGTGACTCG
>NW_011363152.1:0-14546 GCF_000735185.1 Notothenia coriiceps | reverse complement strand
CATTGCATAATTCTATCACACAAAGGAATTAATAACATGATTTAAGTAGGTCAATAAAATATACATAGTACAAGTTAAAATTAATAATTACAATACAGTTCAAATTGATTGATTGTTCCCATCCATCCTTCCAAAGGAACGCCCTTGAGGGAACTTTCTTCGAATTGCCACCAACAACAACTTTGGACTAAGCATCAGACTGATCTGATTTCGGTGGGTCAAATGCACACAGATGCTGAGTGATGACATTTTATATCCAAAAGGTCAACTTCCTGTGAAATAATAATGTTCTGCAATGACAAATTGTCTGGCTTGATATTCAATTCAGCGGCCAGATGAATGTGTGGATGTTACCACAGGAACATTTATAAAAAAAAGAATAGCCCCGTGAAAACATTTTCCGTGAGTTAACCTTAAACCATATAGGGACATTATTTGAAATAATAAACATCCTCAAAAGGTTCTTGAACATCAGATGAAAACGTTTTCGTTAAAACATTATTAGAACCTGTAGGTAACGTTAGGCCAAAGTTGTGAGAACTGGTCTTCTCTGTGTGAAGACGTCTTTATTGATCAATCATCGCATCATCAAAACAATGAGTCCAACTAATCACTCGAAAGGAAGAAACGCACAGGAAAAGTCTGTTTAAAATGCATCTGGAGTGGCTGTATAGAAACAAATGAAGTTCTCTGCTCTCTGCCCCAGTACTACAGGAAGGTACTGAGTGGTACTCTGTGCACACGGGTGGATTCTACCTGCGCGTGGCATGCACCCTAAAAAATAGCCTTGCCAACCCCAGCTTGGAATCGTTGTTTTCTTGAAAGAAAAGTTGTGGCTCATCCGACATTTATGAGGAAAGTCTCTATATGCCGGAGGCTGCAGTGCACAATGCAGCCAGCGCGAGGTTTGTAACCCGGCCCTGGCGCGAGCCTTGGCAAATATGATTGGTGGCGATTCATTTTTGACGGGACGCGCAAAACGAGAAGATTCGGACCCAAGTAGACGGGTGGGTATTTGCGCTCTACAATGACACGAGAAGAGACTGTCAAGTTTGGCCTTACTGAGCATTGAATCAAACACTCTAAATCTGTTGCAATCTTAATCAGTTTGTGTGCGTTTTGCACTGAACAAGATGGCTAATCGGCGCATTCAGCTGGTATGGCATGCAGAGCCCGCGGGAAGTATTTTGAGTCCGGGGTGGACCAAGCCCAGGTAAGTGCCAGCGGACCTCGATGAAAATATTCGTGGTGGCCAAACGCTCGGTTACTTACACTTTCCGTTTGGGTTGCCAGGCCCGGAAACACTTTCCCATTGACTTACATGGGGGAAGAGTGGGTCTGTAAATCGTTGGTGTAATTTTATCTATCACTTGACATAAAACTACGTGTCTATGCCACACTTTTATATGAGCACCTTAGTTAGGACTAATACGGTTTGCGCTGTGGACCTACAGTTGTAAATTGACGGAAGGGCGTAGAATAACGTTAACAGCTGCATTAAACAGTTATCCCTAGATAACAGAATTAATGATCAGATAGCCATCTAACCCATGGTAACATGAAACGTTGTATAGACGCACGTTCATGAAGTAATCGTCTTCATCACTAGCATACTGTTCATGTTGCCATGCACTGCAACATATAATCTGAAATCACGACTCATATTCTCCTACTGCCATCCCATCGAGCCTGCTAATGATGCGATTTATTGGCCACATAACTTTGACTGTAGTTCATCTTGCCTCAGAGAATTATAACTACATGGGGCCTGTATGTTTTTGCTTGTACCTGTAATGTTGTTTAATAAATTTTGAAGTATCACGTGATTTAGTCCCTGCCAGGCATTGCAATGAATGGCCTTTCTGCCCTGATATAAAACGTAGGGATCTTGACTATTTCAGAGCAGTTTTTGTAGACAATACTACGTCCCACAAGTTGTGGACCACCGTACGTTCGATCTTTTGAACTACGCTCCTTATGAGTCACTGGGTCTGTGAACAGACTCCTTCTGGTCATCCCTAAATCGGAGGTTGAGGCAGCCGAGGAGACAGAGCCTTTGCTGTTGCAGCTTCCAAAGTTATGGAGACGAATTGGCCCTTCAGTTAAATTGCATCAATTTTCTGTCTGCCGGACTAGCCAATTGTCGTTTATATCGATCTTAACTCACCTCTTTTGTTCCTTCTCAATGTTCATCAGGAAGCGACACTTTTGCTGTATAAATGTGTGGGTTTTTATCTTACTTGTCTTTATGTTTTTTACTGTCATGTAGCTGAATTGAGTTTGTCTCATCTGTAGACCAATCTGGGTGGTACTAGATCTTATTGTCAGTCTGGTTTCTTGGTACTTTTGTTCAGCTTGTCTCTGTGTTGTATTTGTTCTATGTGTAATAGTTATGTTATTTATACAGTTGTTGATGTACATCATTCTGTTCAATCTGTTGTTTTTATGATGTTACCGATATACTAGTTGTTCAACTGTGATTATGATAATTAAAATTTTTGGAAGTATAGAATAGAAATGATGGATGTAACAAGAAACTTTTGGTTACTCTGTGTTTGGATGAGCTATTGTCACAAACACTTGTAGGATGTATAAATAGTGGTAAATGATGATAACAAATACAGAACTTATTGATACAGTGACATGTGACTAGAAACAACATTTAAGAACTGAACAAAGCATCAGTTAGTGTTAAAAATGTATTGAGATAAAATAATAACATCGATTATAGTATTTATAGTGGAAATAGAGTGGTAGTTAAATTAAAGTAGTAAATGTAATGAGCATTACAATTGTTACATACATTTAAAGACATTAGGATTTGCGAACCTTTTAGGAAGAGCTCCAAAGTAAACATATATATACAAATACAATTCACTCAACAGTTTTGATAAGCACATGGATTCATCGTGACAGAGCATCAGTTAGCATGTCACTATAACAGTGAATGACAGCATTATCATCTGGTCAGCAAAAAGATCACAAACAAATTAAGATCTACAGGTTCGATAGTATTATGATAATGCGGATACAGCCAAATGACAGTCTCTTCTGTTCCAGTGTAGAACGCATATACCGTCATTCATTCCGTTGGATCGCGAAATGGTCGTATGTTGCGCTGTATTTTAAGATCGAGGAGGCACATTGAGGTGAGGGAAGGGAGTCAGGAGGCTAGCTGCATTCTACTGGATCAGCCGTTAGTCAGCGTAACGCAGGCCAACCACTTCTTTCTGGATGAGCTCTGTGGGGTGGAAGGCATCCTCTCGCGGGCGTCTCTCTGTGAAGGTTACTAGTTCAGGTTCGGGTATGCTACTACTACTGAGGACTCACTACTACTGACGCAACTGGTACTACTACTACGAGTACTAATACTGATACTTCTAGGTTCTTCTCCATGTGAGACACTATAACTGCTCTGGTAGGTTCAACAACATTTAAAGAAGGTGTCCACCACCACAATCTATGCACAGGACTACAGGAGTTCTTCTACTATACGAGCAATGTCACTACATACTACTACTACTGTTGACTAACTATACTACTACTACTGATACACAGATACACACACAGCACTAACTATGACTACTACACACACTACTACAACACCATTACAACAGACACTACCAAACTACTACTACTAACTTAGACTACTAATACTAGTAGTACTTACAGTAAAAAATCGGCATCTGTTACCTGCAACTATTAACATCAATCAGCTATATCAGGACATTGAGGCATACATTTACAGTGGAGGAAACAAGTATTTAACCCCCTTCAGATTTTGTAAGTTTACCAACTTATTTTACAACTAAAGGTTCATTTTCAAATGAAGAGCAGGTTGTAACCGAGGCTCTGTGTAGTCAGAGAGTCTGAGTGCTGCTCCTCCTGGAATGAGTCAGAGTTTGATGAGCCCTCCCTCTTCTTCCTGCTCTCAGACACAGCCAGCTCCACTCTGTATTTCCTGGTTCCTCCCCTTCAGATCCACACTGAGGAGGAGGGGTGGTAACCAACATGTGGGTAAAGTACAAGAGCTGATAAGGCCACATTCAACTGCTCACACACATGCTGTTCAGATCACGTCACATAGTTTCAGTTCTCAGGAAGTGAAACTCACACACTCGCTGCTACTGAGAGGTGAAATGGCGCAGAAAAGGAGTTCAGCTGGACCGGGAAACCTTCTCTTGTTCGATCTGTCTGGATCTACTGAAGGATCCGGTGACTATTCCTGTGGACAGCAGCTTACTGCATGACTGTATTAAACAGCGCTTCTGGGACGGAGAGGATGAGAAAGCTAATCCACAGCTGCCCTCAGTGCAGGCAGAGCTTCACACCCGAGGCCTGTCCTGCTGAAAACACCATGTTAGCAGCTTTAGTGGAGGAGCTGAAGAAGACTGGACTCCAAGCTGCTCCTGCTGATCACTGCTATGCTGGAGCTGAAGATGTGGCCTGTGATGTCTGTACTGGGAGGAAACTGAGAGCCTGTAAGTCCTGTCTCGTGTGTCTGATCTCTTACTGTGAGAAACACCTCCAGCCTCATTATGAATAGCATGCCTTTAAAAAACACAAGCTGGTGGAGCCCTCCAAGAAGCTCCAGGAGAACATCTGCTCTCGTCACGACGAGGTGATGAAGCTGTTCTGCCGCACTGATCAGCAGAGTATCTGTTCTCTCTGCTCTGTGGACAAACACAAAGGCCACGACACGGTGTCAGCTGCAGCAGAGAGGACTGAGAGGCAGAGAGAGCTGGAGGGGAGTCGACTAAACATCCAGCAGAGAATCCAGGATGGAGAGAAGGAGCTGAAGCTGCTTCAGCAGGAGGTGGAGGCCGTCAATGGATCTGCTGAGAAAGCAGTGGAGGACAGTGAGAAGATGTTCACTGAGCTGATCCGTCTCATGGGGAAAAGAAGCTCTGATGTGAAGCAGCAGCTCAGATCCCAGCAGGAGAGAGAAGTGAGTGGAGTCAGAGAGCTCCAGGAGAAGCTGGAGCAGGAGATCTCTGAGCTGAAGAGGAGAGACGCTGAGCTGAAGCTGCTGTCTCACACAGAGGATCACAACCACTTTCTGCTCAGCTACCCCTCCTCACTGCCAGCCCTCAGTGAAGCTACACACTCCTCCAGCATCAACATCCGTCCTCTGAGATACTTTGAGGACGTGACGGCGGCCCTGTCAGCAGTCAGAGACAAACTACAGGACGTCCTGAGAGAGGAATGGACAAACGTCTCACCGACTGAAGTGGATGTTTTACTGCCAGCAGCAGAGCCCACTACCAGAGCTGGGTTCTTAACATATTCACAGGAGATCACTCTGGATCCAAACACAGCACACACACAGCTGCTATTATCTGAGGGGAGCAGAAAAGCAACATACATGGAACATCAGTCTTATTCTAGTCACCCAGACAGATTCACTGTATGGCCTCAGGTCCTGAGTAGAGAGAGTCTGACTGGACGTTGTTACTGGGAGGTGGAGTGGAGAGGGGGAGGAGTTTCTGTAGCAGTCTCATACAAGAATATCAGCAGAGCAGGGGAGGAAAGCATATTTGGATACAATGACAAATCTTGGTCCTTAGTTTGTAACCAAATCAGTAATTCATTTAGTTACAACAGAATCAAAACTCCCGTCTCAGGTCCTCTGTCCTCCAGAGTAGGAGTGTACCTGGATCACAGAGCAGGTGTTCTGTCCTTCTACAGCNTATTTGGAAACAATGACAAATCTTGGTCCTTAGAGTGTAACAAAAACAGTTATTCATTTAGTTACAACAGAATCAAAACTCCCGTCTCAGGTCCTCTGTCCTCCAGAGTAGGAGTGTACCTGGATCACAGAGCAGGTGTTCTGTCCTTCTACAGCGTCTCTGAAACCATGACTCTCCTCCACAGAGTCCAGACCACATTCACTCAGCCGCTGCATGCTGGACTTTGGATTTATGGTTATGATTATGGAGCCACAGCTGAGTTTTGTAAACTCAAATAGCCTGAAGTCATTGGAGGAACTCTTCTTCTTCTTAAACTCACCGTGTGTCCATCAGAGCTGATTGTCCATGTCTTCACTGCAGAGATCAGCTGTCAATCAAACATGATGGGCGGGGCTTCAACATTTCCTCATGAGTTGTTCTGTAGATGTTGGACTTTCTTCCGGCTCCTTCCTGTGTCTGGTTAGCCATGGAGGCTGCTCAGGAGGATCCTTGTTCACCTGAACTGATTTGTAAACTTTGCTCTAAATATGTGTTGGATATTTCTTTTGATTCTTCTTGTTGTTTCTCTTGTAGTGCACGAGTCTTCAGAGAGAAAGCAGCAGAGCTTCTTTTATTCTACACATTTTATTCTGGTTCTAAAACAATAGAGACATTTATAATCACATGTATTCTTTTTGACAGATTCAATGTTATTGTTGCTGAATTAACTAAAAAATGAGTTCCCAGATGGTTATAACACTTATTTCATCATCACATGTTTATTTAAAATGATATTACTTTCTGTCATGATCATAATCAATAAGTACATCATTCATTATTCTCCTGTCAATAGCTTAGAGTCTTTACTTGGGAAATAAATTGTATAATATTACAGTTATTGTTTTGCAGACTAGTTGTTGTTGTTGTTGTTGTTGTTGTTGTTGTTGTTGTTGTTATCCAAATAGAAAGTGGGTACTCTGATGTTTTATAGAACATTAATTATCATGATAATAATCAATAAGTAAATCATGTCTGATTCTGTTTGAAATAGCTGAGATGAAACACATTCATGGTGTGGAGAAAGAGAAACTGATCATGAAATCATTGAACAGACTTTACTGATGGGATGTGTGATTAAATGAAATGTTTGGATCATTAATAAAGGTTTGTCTTTCAAAAACAAAAACAGGATGTTCTTCTTGTGTTATGTCCAAGGTGCCATACGAAGCTGATGGAGAACATGTGGAAGTGATCTGAGACTAAATGAAGCTCAGCGCAAGTTCAACCAGGAAGACCGTCTTTACTCATTCATTTACTATTTCCATGTTACTACTCTCCCTCCTCTCAATAAGTGATCGGGCTCTCCCCAGCTTAACCAATCAATTCGCTCTATTCCCAAGAGCCTATCATAGCGCTCTGCTAACCCTTTTTAAATCTGCTCTCCCCCCTCTGACAGCGGTCATTTCAGGTGACTCAACGCAACCCCCCTCCACACCTTTTCACCTCCTGTCCCTCTGAATCCAGGGTCAAGCTCCTCCCCTTCAGACCGACCCCAACTATCCATTCACCACCACCAGGGTCAAGCTAAGCCCCTCCCCTTCAGACCGACCCAACTATCCATTCACCACCACTAGGGTCAAGCTAAGCCACTCCCCTTCACTATTCATTCACCACCACCAGGGTCAAGCTAAGCCCCTCCCCTTCATACCGATCCAACCAACCATTCACCACCACCAGGGTCAAGCTAAGCCCCTCCCCTTCAGACCGACCCCAACTATCCATTCACCACCACCAGGGTCAAGCTAAGCCCCTCCCCTTCAGACCGACCCCAACTATCCATTCACCACCACCAGGGTCAAGCTAAGCCCCTCCCCTTCAGACCGACCCCAACTATCCATTCACCACCATCAGGGTCAAGCTAAGCCCCTCCCCTTCAGACTGACCCAACCATCCATTCACCACCACCGGGGTCAAGCTAAGCCACTCTCCTTCAGACAGACCCCAATTCACCACCACCAGTGTCAAGACCCCGGGGGGTTTCATCGGATCGGAGTTTTCCCCTCCCGAATGATACTCCCGCACAACGGGGCCTAATCGCCAAAACTCCATTACATTCATTTGTGTATTCCTGGCAATAAATATGTAAAAAACCGCCGGGTCCCGCATAGGCTGAGCCCCCTCCTTTTTTTTAATCAATTTTTATTTTGTAAAGCTTTATACCCCAAATCAGCACTTTTGAAACAGGAAGTGAAATAGAGGGATTTGAGGCATGGCTAGAATGGGTGATCATAGACATGTTTTTTATATATTTTTATATATCTGAGACCTATGCTATTGCCTAATAGCATGATTGGTGACCTTTAAAGAAAAGCAAACTATGGGTCAGATTTTAACTGATTGTAGTGTTGGCTTTGGACTACAAAATAAAACAAATAAAGTACATGTAGATGGTGTAGTTATAAATGGATTGCAAGTTAGCAATGAGGTAAAAGACTATATTGGGTTTAATAAAAAGTGGGTTCTTTGAAGCAAAGTTGGCATTTTCTTGCACGAGAAGACGTTTTTTAAAAAGGCACTTTATGTTCAGGGTAGATAATGATCTTTTTTCATAATGAAAAAAAGGTAGATTCTCCTTTTTATCACAATACGAGAGTTAATGCTTTATACAAATCTGGAAAACAAATGATTTTGTATTTTGCATCACACATTTTAGATTTATCTGCAGACTTTCTATCATTTCTCTATCCGATATCCTCTCAAACATTTCAATTTTTGTTGGAAAATAGTATTTATTTTGTCATACATGATTACAAAAGTACTTCAAAATGTTTCATATATATCTGGGGAACATTTCAAAGACTCCAGGAATGGTTGTATTGTATATTTCCAGCAAAAATGAATCTTATTTTATATCCAAAATCCTTCATAATAATCGAGTTTTGGGCGGATAAATATGTTAGTTTGTCCTCAGGAATACTTCTTTGGTTGATTTCAGAGACTGCATTAGTACGCTGCGGCTCTCCTTCAGCTGGTGGTTGTAGTTGTTGTAGTTCAACTATGGGGAACATAGGAATGATCCCAGCTAAATCCTTACATAAGTTATCATATAAGCAGATTGTCTCCATGAATGACCACAGAAAGGGAGTATTGTAGATATTTGGCAAAATGTGTATTGTTTATCCGTTATCCTCCCAGACAATGTAATAGAGGGTGGCAAATTATCACTCAGGGTATATGCAGGAATCCTGAAGTCAGATGTAATTCTTTTTAAGACCTTTTTTAAGACCCTTTCCAAACATTTTAAGACCTCATCGCTACTTGGAGTTCTAACGGGTTACCTTGGCGACGCACTTTACCTCACATTGACTATATACAGTATTGATTGTCCTTCCTCCTTATCTTCCAACCATTTGGACGCAGACTTGCATTTCCCCATAACAATGTTGCTTAGCAACCGGCGTAAACGGACCTTCGCGCGCTATCCAGCAGTGAGCGTGCGATGTCCTGTTCAGATGACGTCAAATCCAACGGGATGCCATAAATAAACTACACAGAATCACACTACACACCTACGCAATGATTACATTCAGGCAGACTGTAGAATACAACCTCTTTGGACCATTTATAGACTTATTGAAAACAAGCTACAAAATGTAATACCTTGGAAAATGCCGTTTCATACTTTTTAATAGCCTTCATTTTCGCTAAATAGATTTATCAACTTTTAATACTTTTTAAGACCCCGCGGACACCCTGTCACTTTTTATTGATTAAAAAGCCTTTCTAGCTCAATTAAGATCAATCTTTAATTATTTTCTGTATAAATATTTGAAATATAAATGACCATAATAATAATAATAATAATAATAATAATGGGTTTCATTTATAAAGCACTTCATATTTGATTTCAAACCCCGAAGTGCTACAAGCAGTGAGCATGAACAGTATAATAAACATTACACAGCAGATCGCAGGTAGAATTAATAAAAAGCAAGAGAAAACATATATGTAGATTTTCAGGAAAACTTCAATATTCTATCCAATTTCACCACGAACGATTCAATTCTTGGTGGCAAATTGTCTATTTTCGACATAAATGATTAACAAAATACTGCTTTATATAAATGTGGAACATATTGAAGACTTGAGGAAGGTTTGTACAGTGCATTTCCAGCCAAACTTAACATTTGTATCTGATATCCTTCATAACAATTTCCTTCAGGTTGTTTTCCCTCTTCATCATCACTTCTTCGGCTGCCTCAGAGACTGCAGGAGGAGCCGACTGAACTTCCTGACGTCACACTTAGTGAGCACGGTGACGCTGTGGCTCTTCTTCAGCTGATTGGTGCGATCCAGCGCCATCATGCCTCGGCACAGCGCCCCCTGCAGCTCCACCCTGACGGGGCACTCGATGCTCTGCAGCACCACGTCGGGGTCGATGCAGGCCGCCATGGCGTACGCATCGTAGGAGACGTACCCCGGGCCGAAGTACACGTCCCTCTTGTTCTTCATCGCCTCTTTGGAGTACGCCCGACACTTGGAAGTGATCGTCTTCATGAAGGCCGCAGCCGGAGCGTCCTGGTTTATCAGCTCCTCAAAGAACTCCTAAACAAATGAAATACATTCAATCAGTTAAAGTTTTTTAAATAACAGGCCCCAGCATGGCCGCCCCATTCTGTTACCGCCACTGCTGTGATGTATTCTGATTTGTTATCTTTTTCAGGATGTGGAGGAAATTCTTAAGAGAAACTGATAAATGATTCATGGACAAATGTTGTCTTTTGTTATATTTAAAGGTCACCTATCATGCTATCTTTAGGCAATAGCATAGGTCTCAGATATATACAAATATATAAAAAACATGTCTATGAAGTGTTTTGCTCAAAATACCAAACAGATCACCCATTCTAGCCAAGCCTCATATCCCTCTATTTCACTTCCTGTTTCATAAGTGCTGATTTGGGGTATAAAGGTTTATTTTTATTTTTTTTAAAGGAGGGGTCTGAGCTCATGCGGGACCCGGCAGCTACTGTCTAAATTAAATACTGCCGTGATGAAACGCCATATCATGGATTATTTCTGAAACAGTATGGAGCTCAAAGGCTTTCTCTCTTGCCGGTTATACCACAAGGTGAGTTCCTTTTTATTTCCTGCTTCTTCACACACATGCTCTCCAGTACAGGTTAGCTCTGAGTGTTAGCGATGCTAATGTAAACACCGACCATATTACGTCCAAAACAGTCGGGCATTGTTTCTGATAGCAACGTTTCTGATAGGGCCGTGGGTCCACATTTCAGATATTACGTCATATCGGACGCAAATCTGGATCAGCTCCGTTGTTCCCCCGTTTTTAGAGATTTGGGTACGGAGGAAAAGAGAGAGGGTTTTAATTTCTGACGCTGCGTGAGTTCCCCGACACACCGGGGACAAATGTTTATGTAAAAAAGACATCAAAAAGTGCATTTTGCATGATAGGTCCCCTTTAAGTCTCAGTATTTAATCATTTTAGATATTTAACTTTACGTTAAATATTCATGTTTATATATTTATTTTGTATTTATTTATTAGGTTTCAGTATTTATATATAAGATGTATTTATTGATATAGTGTCTCGGTTAAGTGATGTATGAACGGCCATAATGTTTAAATATTTTACATAGATTTTCATTTAGTTCTCATTTGTTTTTTAACCAAACAAAATGGTATCAGTGTGCTTTTATTCATTTGTTAAGGAGTTCCATTGATACTTTTTCACCGCTTATTGTCCTGTTTGCTTCAGTTTCATCCTAACTAACTCTGCTGAGGGTCTTCCCAACATCTCACCCAGGTCAGAGAGTTCCTGCAGGCGTATTCCCACGAGGCGATGTACGTGGTGCAGAGGAACTCCTCCAGAACAATATAGGCCGACTCTGGATCCATAGCAAAGTTAAACTCTGCACATAGCGTCAAGTTTCCTTTTCCTGCAGAGACGAAAATCTGAGTTATACAAGTGTACGTATTTCATAATAAGAGCCTGTAATGTACTGTGTGTGTTTTACCCTCCATGTTGCCTCCCATGATGAACAGGTCTTTGAGCTTTTGGGGGAAACTTTGATCCAATCTGACGGCTAGAGCGAGGTTAGTGAGCGGGCCGAGAGCCACCAGGGAGATCTGAGGGGGAAGGGTTTAGAGGTAACACACTTAGAAATAGTTAGCTGTAAAATAATCGGTGAAATAATCCGATCATCAAAATATGAAAAAGTAACCCGATTACCGCTACCTCAATATCAAATGTGAATCATCACAAGGAAAAATAAATATCAATAAGACGTTTGTTATTTAAGTTTTATTATCTATATTAAGAAGAAACCAAGATATTTAGCATCATGAAATAGATTTTATTTATAAGTAAACCTGCCTGTCATGAAGCATATTCAGGCAGTAGCCTCTACACAATGAAACACATGATACTACAGTTTAAAAAAGCAGATATCAAATCTGAGCTGACAGAAAATGCTCAGTTTTAGTTTAACAAACATAGTTAAGCTCACACACACTATTTTATGAACATATAGGTTCACCTGCTGAATTATAAAACAGGACAAATGAACCAAAGAAAGTGAAAACCAACACTTAACCCTTCAATGCTTTCTGTATCCTGGGGGAAACAGACATTTGACAGGCTGTGTCCAGGTGGAAAATGGGTTTAACATGGGTCTGATAATAGTTTAATATGGGTATGATATGAGTGTAATACAGGTGTGATAATGTCTTACATTAACATGGACTTAATTGGGGTTGTAACGGAGGTGATCTCTGGGGCCATAGATCTCGGCCTCCGTTACGGATTGCGTAGCTTCGTTGGTGGCGAAGTGTATGTAGTTTGTGCATCTGTCTGTGTTTTTAGTTTGTCCGTCTCTGTTTGCTGGTTTTGTTTTGAAAAGTGTTCCCCTTCCCCATGTCTGTTCCTGTTGATTGTGTGCACCTGGTGCCCTGTGTTGTCTCCTCCCCCCTCACCTGTGTCCTGTTGCTGATTAGGGTGAGTGTATATTTAGGCTCTGTTTCTCTGTCTGTTGGGAGGCTGGTAGTGTGGTGCAAAATTCCTATGGTTGGTGACGGTGTGCACATGTTCAGCTGGATTGAGGCTGTGAATGATGTGTTTGATTTAATAAATGCCCACACCGGGTTATATTTTTGGACGTTCTGCCTCTGCCTCCTCGCTTGGTCTGGGCCGCTCAATTGTCAGCTTCACAGGGGTGTATAACAGTGTAATAATGGTGTAATATGGGTCTGATAACAGTAGTGTAATATGGGTGTAATGTGGGTATAATACGAGTGTTATACAGGTGTATTAATGGTGTAACACAGACTTCATTGGGGTGTAGAACAGTGTAATATAGGTGTAATATGGGTCTATTAACAGTGTAATAACAGTAGGTCTGATAACAGTAGTGTAATATGGGTATAATATGAGTGTAATACGGGTGTATTAATGGTGTAACATGGATTTAATTGGAGTGTATAACAGTGTAATATGGGTCTGATAACAGTAGTGTAATATGGGTGTAATGTGGGTGTTATAACTGTAATATTGGTGTATTCTAGAAAATAGCAATCAATTGATTTTCAGAAATATTTACATGTGATTGCCCATTTAAGGTTTGAAGCATTAGCCTACAGAAAATTACAGCTTGGAAGGAAGAAATGAAATCTGATCCTTTTACAACAAACACTATATGCTCTTTGTAGTTCTTTACTAACATTGTAATCCTGCTAGTAATCCCCAAACTGTCTTTCTACGTAATCCCGTTACTCCCCAATCCTGCAAAAGAACGTGTTTTCCTCACCTGCTTCTGGTTCTCATTCACCAGTCGGATCATGGCGTTGACTGCATGCTCGCTCTGGATCTTCTCCTCCCAGCGAGGGTCTTTGACTTTGATCACGTCTCCGAGTCCATCCGTCCCAAAGTGGTCACTGACGGGGTTAATGGCTCCGACCAGAGGACCTGAAGACCCTCGAAACACAGGAATCTGCAGGAGAACAGAGGTTTCTTTGGAGTAAAAACCAACCTAATTTCCTGAAGATGGAAAGGATTAGGTTTTCTCTAAGTGGCTTCTCAAATGAATGTGGTAAAATATGGGGCCCTTTTTTTCAAACTGGACGGGTTGTCTCGGGGAGGAGGTGCAGCCGAACTGACATGTATTGTTTATTATTGACATTTTTGTTTTAGCTGACTGGTTTTCTATTTATTTAGTTTGTTTGTGTGTTTGTGTTCTGTCTGTGAGGGATGTTGTTTGCTCTGGTGTAAGGCAGTATTTACATTGTTACTCTACCTATTTATCTATAAAGTGAAGATTTGTTTACCTACTTTGATACATGCTCTGATAGAACAACTGTATGCTGTTGAACATTTTTACTTTTCTTACAGAATACTAAAGTATAAACCCCTCTGTTCACTTACTGGGAATTCTTTACACTGCTTGGTGCTCCAGTGACTCCTAAAGTAAGTTCTAGATCAAGTGTCTAATGGCGCATTTCCACTGCAGGGCCTCGCACGGCTTAGTACGGTATAGTTAGGCCTTGGTAGGCCAGGCTCACTTTATGCTGCGTTTCCATTACAGTTTAGGAACTGGGGTAGTAACTATAGTAACGCAGTGTAGGCGGAGCCGTGACATAATTTTGTTCTCTACCGTCCACCAGGCGCCTTGGGGGACTTCTTGGAGGAGTTAGATAATCTCCTCTCACACATCCCTGAAACTGGCCCTCCCGCTGTACTTCTCGGAGACTTCAACCTCCAGACAGGGAAGATAGACGAACTAACATCTCTGTTAACCACCTTTGCTTTCTCACTGTCTCCATCCCCACCAACTCATAACGCTGGCAATGTCCTTGATCTCA
>NW_011363151.1:27322-32044 GCF_000735185.1 Notothenia coriiceps | reverse complement strand
ACTCAAGTACAAGACATGAGTACTTCTACTTTTACTAAGTACAAGATCTGAGTACTCCTACTTTTACTCAAGAACAAGATCTGAGTATACTAAGTACAAGATCTGAGTACTTCTACTTTTACTCAAGTACAAGATCTGAGTACTTCTACTTTTACTAAGTACAAGATCTGAGTACTTCTACTTTTACTAAGACAAGATCTGAGTACTTCTACTTTTACTCAACAAGATCTGAGTACTTCTACTTTTACTCAACAAGATCTGAGTACTTCTACTTTTACTCAAGTACAAGATCTGAGTACTTCTACTTTTACTCAAGAACAAGATCTGAGTACTTCTACTTTTACTCAAGAACAAGATCTGAGTACTTCTACTTTTACTCAAGAGCACGATCTGAGTACTTCTCCTGGTTGTATTTCATCACATTGTGTTCTGAACACCATTGTCCCTCTTCCTGGATACTGAGTGTGTTTTTGGAAAGTTTAACAATCCTGAATATTAGCAGGTCATGTGACTTGCGGTCGTCTCAGGTAAAGTAACTTGAGTCCTGAGCTGTTTGCTTACCTGCTCCACAGGGAAGAGTATTATGCTGCAGCTGGAGGCTTAAACCCTGCAGGAGAGATTACTGTCCAGAATCTGAGAGGAGGAAGATCTCTGAGCGCTGAATATACATTTCATATTTTATCTGCAGACCACAGCTCCTTGAACACGTTGTCTTAGTTTCTGCTCTGCTGGTTCAGCTGCTGGTCATCAGAGGGATTGAGCCGAGCTGGAGACAACACCTGTGTCTCCATTGAACAGCAAGCTCATGTTACCTGCTGGGCCTCACTGCAGGTTTTAATGTGAAAAAAACATAATGTTCTGTCTTTGTTTCAATATATATTACGAATCAGATTATTCACATGAGGAAAGAAAAGGAGTATAATACACTAACTACACCACAAATGAGTCTCTTGAATATAACTCAGATTTATAGAGAAAGGCGTATTTTAGAAGTGTGTTCGCAGGTTTGGAGGTAACGTTTCTAACATTCAAACAAGCAATTATAAATGCAAATATACTGTATGTTCTGTAAAGTCCACATATTACTTCCCCGCTCACATACAGCGCGCTTTTGGAAATGCTGCAAGTTTGATGCATCCGGCCTAAATAAGGAGCAGTCAGTAATAGGACTACATTTCCCAGCAGCTAAATACAACAGAACTACATGCAAACTAACATTCAACCAGTACTCGCGTGCAGGTCAGGAAGACAGCATGAATCAAGCCTTATTCTCCTGATGCTGTGGAACGTTGCATTCAGAACAGGCGTCTCAAGTTATCCTACATGTCCAAACGGAGGCATCGCTGTACAAGTGGCCTAAAGTCCAAATCCCCACACGCTGAGGATTAGCATTAGAAAGACTCGATTGCCTATTTTGAATCATGAAAATACTGCTGACAAAAACACATGGTTTGAAATAAATAAGTTTGTTTGCTCGTCAATAACCTTACGCATGCAAGTAGGAAGCTGAAATAAGTCAACGGTTGATATTTGTCCTCACGCGGGACACCGACAGTGTGTTCATTCGTGAAAGTTACGTATTTGATCACTTTTTATACAAGGTCAAACTTGCTCTCAACACGTATTACTAAAATGTCGTGAGAAGACAACTGAAAAACAAAAGTAGTCAAATAGATCAAACTGTGCTGATTGGAGACCGTGGAGTAACACCAGCCTGACTAACAATAACACAACTGTGTGTTCTTTACAACGATGAACAAGTGACAAATAAAACCCTGAAAGGACTAAAGGGCGGTCATTGACAACACATCCAGCTCCAGCTGAGGATTAGCATCAGAAAGACACGATTGCCTTTTATGGTCTGGAAGAGGACCCTGAACTCTGATCAGTGATTTTGATTCGATTAAGCTGGTCTGGACTCACAAATCCAATCTGATAACTCTGTGAATAACAGTGCACAGTCTTTAAGATCTCAAGTGCCTGCAGTGTGAACATAACCCTAATTTCTCTGCTGTGTCCTACGGGACTTTCACAAGATGAAACTCTAATGGGTGATTTTGGAAGCCAATGTCAATGTTCGGAAACATTTCATGCTTTAAAACATCCTGTCATCCGGCCAAAAGATAATCAACACTGGTGCCTTCAACCCGTCAAGCCAATAGGGTTTAAAGCCCTCAGAAACACTGGTTCTAACGTCATGATGTCCACATTTACAACGTGTGTCAGGTCTTTCTAAAAGCCTCAAAACCTCCATAGCAGTGGTTCTCAACTGGTGGGTCGTGACTCAAAAGTGGGTCGCGGACCCGTTTCGAGTGGGTCGCAGATGTGTGAGTGAAAAAAAAATTTGAAAAAAAAAAAGAAGGCACGATTTTCTAACGCTGTGCATGCAGTCTGCGTTGGACTGGAAGTACCGGAGACCATAAACGGTTTTGAAAACTTCTGTCACGTAGTGATCATCTTCTCAATAAAATATCTTGGCTTTTTCGAGTCTTCTGGCCAATCAGAATCAAGATTGCTGCCGGAAGTCCCCACGGAGAATAACTTTGTGGTAGAACTCTTCTTTATACATCCATGGGTACAACTTCAGATACATGAACACATAATGACATATGACCCCCGGTTTGATGATTGACAGGTCACAGAACAATGGGAGCTATCTACCCTTACCCACAATTTAAAGTAGGTCACACAGACTATCTCCTCTTTACTCTTCTCGCAGCAAGATGTCAGAACAAAGTGAAAAACAAACAATGGCATAAAATATTATTAATATGTCGGGTAGTAATAGATTTATTTATTTTCTTCTCAGAGTGTACCAGAATGCATAGTTCATGTTAGTATTTCTAAAAATCTCCTGGGGGAGAATCCCCCCAGACCCCCTGCTGGGGTTGGGTTTTCAGCATGTGTGCCTTTTTATATAGTTCAGCTTTGATTCCATCATCTCATTAAACCTTTTTTAAAAGCATACTTTAGTTATGTGAAGGGATATAAGGGATATATGCACTGTACTTCACTTTTATTAATATTGTATGCTGAAAAGCGTATATATTACAGCACGNCAAATACCTGTACTTTCTACTTCTTACATGTTGAACTCAAATACCTGTACTTTCTACTTCTTACATGTTGAACTCAAATACCTGTACTTTCTACTTCTTACATGTTGAACTCAAATACCTGTACTTTCTACTTCTCACATTTTCCAAACAGGCTGGTTCCTTTAGTCTGAATGTGTGTTTGGTGGCGTGATCATTATTATTTAGAGTCATTGCGTGCCTATTGATTTGAACACGATCCGTGTATCCATCATTTCCTGGTCTTCTCTAAAGAAGAGGGACCAATGAAAACGTTGTCATGTTGCCGTTGGTCACCATGGAAACATTCATTAGCTAACAATGACATTATTATTCTATTCATATAAAGGGAGGTCAGGTACTCTTTAAAACAGCTGCTAGTTATGGGTACTTTTTACTGAAGTACATTTCAAAGTTCTTTACTTTGACTTGAGTAAAGAAGTTTAGTCAGTACTTCTACTTGAGTAAAGGATGTGTTGGTAAACGCAGGTCGGCTCTGGGTCGAGTTACAGCCTCTCGATGAGTGAGAGAATCTGAGTTTCATCAGATTTCTCGTTGCTTTCTGGATGACATCGAGCAGACGGATTCCCCTAATCAGGGTCTGCAGCGGATGCCAGATCTGCAGATTACACCGCGCTGCCAGAATGTGTTTATCGTGTTGGACGGCGTCCCGGAGCCGGGACACTCTCCATATATCCGGTTAATTGATGCTTCAAACAGACAACCAGCAGTTTAGTCGGCTGATTACAAACAGCAGGGCAAAGGTGGGGGGTTATAGCGTTATAAGTGTTTGTTTTTAGAGTAAAGATATCGCTGTGCTCAAGGACAAAGACCAGGAATTAACAAAACAAGAACAAATGAAAAAGAGGTTCAAAGCCAGGCCAACATCAGGGAAATCAAGGAGAAAAGGGGTGAAAAACACGACGTAAACATTTCGTAAAATCTGAATTTAAAAATAGAAAAATTCTGGTAGAAATCAGGTTGAAATTAAACAATAAAAACCGGTCAAAGTGTGGTTAAAAAACAGTTTTAAAACAAATGCTAAGGAAGGTAGATAATCAGGTAAAAAGAAGACACGTCGTTTATATTGTTAATACTTGAAAGCTAGTCCTGTTCAGGCAGTGTGGATTAAATAGTGCAGCTGAATTTAAAGTTGTGTGTTTGGATGTTTTAATAAAGTGTAATGTTGTTAAAGCAGCCAACATGACTTCAATGGATCAATGCTTTGTTCTGTGGCGGCACGTGAGAAGTCTTCCTAAAGGCACGTCTGACAATGCCATCTTTAGAAACCTTCTGTATAAATAAGCACTTGCCAATAAAGGAGGCGTGTGGCGCAGTGGAGTGCGTTGGTGTTGGGGTCAGGGGGTCACAGGTTCAAACCCCACTGCAGTCAGCATGTCGTTGTGTCCCTGAGACACTTCACCCCAAAGTGCTTCTGTGGGGATTGTCCTCAGTATTGAGTAAGTAACGGTACGTCCACTCAGAAGCTTTGAAACAAATCTTGAAAATCTTGGAGCTGGGCGTGTCTGAGAGCTTGGGGATTTTTTCGCGAGCAACGCGACCAACAACCAATCACATGAATGTCCCGCCCCCGGCATACAAAGCAAAAAACCCCGGGGATTTTATGCGAGCAATATATATATATATA
>NW_011363151.1:23418-27159 GCF_000735185.1 Notothenia coriiceps | reverse complement strand
AATGAACTGCGGTCTGGCTCTCCCAGTTTACACGCGGTTTGATTGGCTAGCGCTTGAACTGTCAGATTTGCATAAACAGGATTTGATTGGCTGACGCTTCCAGCTCAGCTTCAAAAGTTGAACATTGCTCAACTTTTGAATCCTGAAAATCCTGAAAATCCTGGAAAACTTCGCTTCGCTTCTCCACAATGCAGTTTGGTGAAAAGCGAGGCAAAGTGACGTCACCCCATTCAAAGTGAACGGGCAGAGAAGCGTTGGAAGATTTGTTTAAGGCTGCTGTGTGGACGTACCGTACTCGTCTAATAAGTAACATGTAATGTAATAAATCTGTAACATTATTAAAAGTGTAGTTAATATACTCCCCATACACAAAGCCTTCCTCTTTCACACATCTCCATTATATGTGGGATGTCATTATAAACAGCCTTCAGCCAATATTAACACTTTCAAATCTGCCATCTATTTAATATACGCCCTCTCGTGATGAAACACACATATAAAGAAAATCACTTCCCTGTTTGTAGATAATGTCATAATATCAGATAACAATTCATTATCACCTCTAAATAATGACTTGTTACCAAATCATTATGATTTGTTAATGCACTTTTCTTGAGTGAAGCAGTTATTATGAAGTGTTATTTGGAGAAAGCTTGTCCCTATGATGTCTCTATTTTCCATACCTTTTAGATGTTGTACAGAAATGAACACAAGAGTATAAAATGGAAAAAGAAAGTGTAAATTAGATCAAATTCGACTGATGTTTGCAGATGAAGCCTCCTTTGAGATATTAAGTCATTATTTGTAAACAACAAGTCATTATATTGACATATCAGGTCATTCTCTTATCTCATTATTCTGAGATACTAAGTCATTATTCTGACATACTAATTAATTAGAGATATTATTGGAGGCGTGTGGTGCAGTGGAGTGCGTTGGTGTTGGGGTCAGGGGTCACAGGGTCAAACCCCACTGCAGTCAGCATGTCGTTGTGTCCCTGAGACTCTTCAGCCCAAAGTGCTCCTGGGGGGATTGTCCTCAGTGCTGAGTATGTGAGTCGCTTTGAATAAAAGAGACTAACAAGTGACATGTGATGAACTCATTACTCTAAGATCTCTGAGCTTTCTCTTCTGACTAACCCTGACCCAAAGTGAGCCTCGTGGAGCGACCAGAAGCAGTTCCTTTCCTGCGAGGACACGGCCATGCAGGCTGTAATTAGCGAGTGAAATCAGATGAGAGTAATAAAAGATGCAGGCTAACGTGTACATGACTTCCAGTCGGCTGCGTCCAGATGCTGCTCGGCTGTCGGCGATGAATGGATGTTTATGTCATGCAAAAGAGGAACTATTGTCATCGCTACGAAGTGCACAAGCTGCAGAGGGTGGAAGTGAACGTGTACTCAAAGAAAAGGTTATGTAATGTAACCGGATTCAGGCAGCGAGGAGACCTGGGACGATCACAGAGCGGCTCAGATGATGAGGTCGGCAGGGGGCGGGTCCACGGGATCTGACAGGAAATGCAATTTGTCATTTTTAGCCAAATCATGTTTGGTGTTTGGATCAGTGTCCTCTGCCCTGCTCATCCTCATGTCTTGTTCTGGTTTTATAGCTGGTGTTATTACAATGGTCTGACAAATTATTAACATTTACATTGCTGTTTATTCCACATATCTTTCTTTGGGCCTTTTTACACAATGTTACCGCTTTGTTTACATATTCAAATAATAATTCCCTGATATTTTTTCTGATAGTTTCCTCGAACTTAATTATTCATTTGATTGTATTTTTTTTCACATTATATTTGACATATTTAATACATATTTTTATGACATTTATGACATTTTATTATAACACATTTCAGGGTTTTTTCCACATATTTTATTAGTAATTTGTATTTATTTTATTCACATGTTTTTATCATTATTTTAGACATATTTAACAAAAAATTGTACAACATGTAATTCAAACCTTTTATACAGTTTAAATTAAATTACATATTGGACTGTAATTTCCCATAACTTTGTTTTACTAGCTATTTGTTTCTATTGTTCACATTATGCTAACTTCTCTCATTGTGTCCGTCCTCTGAGCGAACAGCCTCTCTCTGCCTCGTGTATTTCTGCAATCAGACGTAAAGACGAGAGTTAACTCTAAACGAGAGTTTTAATATCAACAGGAAAGAGAGAGATGTGCCGCTCGCTCTCAAATGAATTAATTTGAGAACTTAACTTGAACTTAGCGTCCAAAGCTCTGCTGTCTGAAGGGAGAAAATCCCTGCAGCTGGTCCAACATCTGGAGCCGCAGATCCACACGCTAATGAACACGGAGTCACATCACATGTTCTATAACACGGACTGCATACTGTACGCTGCAGCAGAGTGCATTGTGGGCCGTGGAGCTCGCTCCCCTGCAGGGTGGCAGAATAAGGATTTAGCCTCAAGAGATAATGATTAAGAATCGATCAATTAAAGATTTTAAGCTCAAAATGATGAGTTTCCAAAAAAGGACTTAGTATTGTTTAAATTGTGATTAAGTATCTAAAAAGGTAAGATTTGAAGCTCAAAGTAATGACAGAGTTCAAAATCATAACTAAATATGTCAAAAAAAAATACTTAGTATCCCAAAAATAGAAACATTAGCACAAAATAATAACAAAATATCTAAAAAAAATCAATTTTAAGCTCAAAATAATGACTGAGTATTGTTTAAATTGTGATTTGGTAACAACAGATATTGATTAAGAGTCTAAAAACTAAAGCTTTTAAGCTCAGATTGATTACAGCATCTCAAAATAATAACTATGTCAAAAGATTTCCCAAAAGAGAGATTTATTAGTGCAAATATCTCAAAATAATCACTTTAAACCTCAAATGAATGACTTAGTTTACTAGAGATAATGATTAAGAATCTAAAAACTAAAGTTCTAAGCTCCAAATGATGACTGTATCTCAAAATAATAAATAAGTATGTCCAGAATGTGACACCAAATAATGATGACTTGGTATCCCAAAAAAGAGATTTATTAGCAAAAATCAATAACGAAATATCTATAAATAATCACTTTAACACTAGAACCGCCAACGGGGTCAATTTTATGTAGCACCCTATGTTGTTAAAAATTGTCAATATGAAGTCAGATTCAAGAAATCGGCAAAAGAATTGCCATTTATACCTATTTCCACCAAGCGGGTCATATTGACCCCACCCCTTTTCGCGCTATTGATTTTGCGTGTAAACAAACATAAGGGGTTGCTATAGCAACGCCTTTTGTCTTCTGCGGTTCCTCATAGATTGATAGCGATAGTCTGTAGTCAAGGAGCGTGCTCCCGCTCACGGGAGACTGCTTACGCTGCGCTGCGCAGCAAACAGCTGTTTGCTTTTCACCCAACAACAACAACCGCTTCACGAAACCCTATGTATACCGTTAATAAACGAAACAATTTAACAAAATTGCTCTTCAAAATACCAATACCACAGGACCATTTTTCTTTTTAAAGCAATACTTTTACTTTGAAAATCAATGCATTCTAATGCTGGGTCAATTTGACCCCGGTGGCGGTTTTAGGTATAAAAAACCTCTGGCGGTTCTAGTGTTAAGATCGAAGTAATGACTGAGTTTCAAAAACAATGACTAAGTATTGTTTAAATTGTGATTAAGTATTTAAATATTAAATCTTTTAGCCCAAAATGATGACAGTATCTCTAAAAAATAACTAAGTGACACAAAATAATGACTAAATAC
>NW_011363151.1:14723-19723 GCF_000735185.1 Notothenia coriiceps | reverse complement strand
TGTTATTTTACTTGCTTGTGAAGCGCTTTGAGCCCCAGGGAAAGCGCTTAATAAATAACAGGTATCATTATTATGAAGAAAATGGGGCTAACGTTAAGTAAGTTAGTCGGTAGTTGAGTAGCTTAATCCTCGGCAAATTGGAAATATTAGTAACTTTAAGTAACAAGGTATCCCGGAGCGTTAATGCCAGTAAGTGTTATTTGAAATAAGATGTAAGCTAGCGAACGTTAGACTTTCTGCTAATGACTATACCACACAGTGAGGCCTGTTGCTAGCTGCCATGCTAAGTCCAGGAAAAGCAAAGGAGGGCTACTCTCTGAAACTGCGGCCATTCATTATTCGGCCAAATTAAAAATTGTAACGGTTGTTTTTTTTGCTGCAAATTTCTGCAAGAGAGTATTGCGACCTGTTGATGTACGCTACAACAATTGGCTTCCTGCTTGACACACATAAACATCGCAGTTAATTGCTAAAACTGTCAATATCAGTATCAGAATTTGAACGAATGATTGGCGCTTTGACACCAAGATTATAATTGCGTCACTAGCAATTATAATATTACAGCTAGCCAAACATCTCCACATTTTGATAGCTAGCATTCGCAAAAAACAAAATGACCTTCCCACATCTTAACATATTGTCATTACGACCTTGTTTACCGTAAAGCAAGCTAGCAGTCAAAGAAAATCACATTCTCTTGAGCTCCAAAAACACTGAACAAAAAGTGACTATTGTTGTTTCGATAAAGCAAAATGTGAGGAAACGGGACAGGTTTGCTCGCCTGTAACATGATCACAGATTAAAAGGATTCTTCACAAAAAATGCTGAGTCATGATGTGCGTGAAGACATCAGGAACATCTGTATTAGTGCGGTACATGTGACACAGATCCGATGATTCCCAGCAAATAAAAGCACATTTGAAAGGATAACGCACTCACCTGGTGTCTGTGCTGCGCGGTCTCTCCAGATGGTCTCGGCTCTGTCCTCGTTTCTTGGCTGTCTTTCCCTCAGTACTTCCATATGTTGTCCTTTTTGTTTGTTTTTAAATGTTCTTAGTTTAAAAAATCATAAACAAGGCTACAAATCTTCTCTTTTAGGTCCTCTGAGAGTCTCATTTTAAACACAGAACCTGAGTGGAGGAAAAACAGGTCTCAAAAATATACGTCTCTACGATAACACCAGAATCAGTTTCATAAATATCAGGCTTTTTGGGAAGATATGTACATCTGCTGCATTTCAGCGTAAACATAATGACTAACATGTAGGGTACGAAAAATAAAATTTGGCTTTTTTATTCTTTTAGTTGCACTGCTGAGCGCTGCCTGCTTTATGCAGTGAGTGTTTGTTAATCCTTGATTATCTGCAGCTAAGTCATCCTTAAATGTTATTTAGGTGTTTTTAAAAGGGACACCGTGTTGCATCACATGCACTGACCGCAGTTTCTTCCTCAGTTTTTTTTTCTTCCACTTTACGGATGTGCTTACCAGATGAGGGGATTAAAATGTGCTTTTTATAAATCAACCCCATCGCTCTTAAAACTTTTCAGGATTGCAAATGTGTTGATCCTCCATGTGCAAAGACCTAAGAGCCCGTTAATGGGTGGGTTTGGAGAGGGGGGGGGGTTATTACTCTAAACAACTATTAATATATACTTTTTTTTAAGTCTGCACTACAGGTCCGTCTCCCTTGTGTTCAGGCAGAAAGCGTAAAGGGATCTCTTGAAGTTCATGCTGCTGTTCGCCTTGATGTTCGCCTTCTCCCCAGGTGAAGTCGCCGCGTCGTTCTCCGCGTCCTGCTGCGACTTCGTGGAGGATTTACTCCCTTTTCGCTTCACTTCCGGACTTTCCATCCCGCTGTTGGCATCATCTTTCAGGGAGGACTGGTCCTGGTCCGACTCCCGGTGGTAGAAGTAGTTGAAGTTGGACACGATGACAGGAACAGGCAGAGCGATGGTTAAAACTCCGGCAATGGCGCACAGCGAACCCACGATCTTCCCCCCCACTGTCACCGGCCGCATGTCTCCGTAACCCACCGTAGTCATGGTAACAACGGCCCACCAGAACGCGTCCGGGATGCTGGAGAAGTGCGACTCCGGTTCGTCCGCCTCGGCGAAGAACACGGCGCTGGAGAAGAGGATGACTCCGATGAAGAGAAAGAAGATGAGCAAGCCCAGCTCCCGCATGCTCGCTTTGAGAGTTTGCCCCAAAATCTGCAAACCCTTGGAGTGTCTGGAGAGCTTGAAGATGCGGAAGACGCGCACCAGGCGGATGACGCGCAGGATGGCCAGCGACATGCCCTGCCCGTTCTGGTGCTCCTGGCCCTGGGGCTCCGGGCTCTGCTGCTCCGCCAGCTCCGTGCACACCGTGATGAAGTACGGCATGATGGACATGATGTCGATGATGTTCATCACCGTCTTGGAGAACTCGGACTTGCTGGGACACGCGAAGAAGCGCACGAACAGCTCGAAGGTGAACCAGATTACGCACGTGGTCTCTATGATGAAGAAGGGGTCCGTGAAGGTGAGGGACGGCCGGGGAGCGGTGCTGTTGTCCGGCCGGCTGGTGACCGGAAGCTCCCGCTCGTCCCGGAACTCTGGAAGTGTCTCCATGCAGAAGGTGATGATGGAGATGGTGATGACAATGACGGACACGATGGCGATGCCTCGCGCCGGCATGGAGCTCTCCGGGTACTCGAAGATGAGCCAGACCTGCTTCTGGAACTCGTTCTGAGGCAGCGGTTTCTCCTCCTCCTTTACGAAGCCCTCGTCCTCCCTGAACTTCTCCATGGCATCCTCCCCAAGCTGATAAAACCGGATCTCATCCGCGAAAACATCGATAGACACGTTCACGGGTCTCCGGATCTTCCCCCCGGATTGATAGAAATACAAAATCCCGTCAAAACTCGGTCTGTTCCGGTCAAAAAAGTACTCGTTCCGCAGCGGGTCGAAGTACTTAATCCTCTTGGCTGGGTCTCCAAGCAGGGTGTCCGGGAACTGGTTCAAGGTGCACAGCTGGGTCTCGTACTTGAGCCCCGCGATGTTGATTAGCACCCTCTCGTTGCTCTCCGTGTCCAAATCCAGGTCCATCAGCCCCTCGTCGAACAGATGGGGACTGTGGTCCGCGCGTAAAAGCGCATCCATGGTGTTCTCGCTGCAGCTGAAGGTGTTGTTCATGTCGTTGATCTTCCAGGAGCTGTGCTGATGAAGAACGAGGTGAGGGTGAGGAGGAGGAGGGTGGTTCTGCTGCTTTGTGTTCAGCTCTTTCCCGTAGTCCTCTCCGAGTCCAGTCTGCACGAACTGAGGGACATCCAGCGCGTTCCGGCAGCTCTCCTCGGCATTGTGTCCGCCGCCTCCTCCGCTCCCTTTCGCCCCGCCGTTCTCAAAGCTCACCAAAGCGATCTCCATTCCGCAGCCATTCACCGTTAACGCATGTAAAACCTCGGAGACTTGTTGAGCCGCGGCGGCGCGAACATCTTTGTTGAGCTCAGCGAAGTTAAAAAATCGACAGGGAAAAGAGAAAAGTAAAAAAATAACCCTGAAGGATGGAGCTGCTGTTTACATGTATGACCTGCTGGACGGAGTAAATACTAAAGAGCAGAGCAGAAGGACCCGGATGAGGATGGAATTATTCTTCCGACGTCAAAAGTGCGGTTCAGACCGTTTAGCTGCCTCTGAAAATGTCTGTGGATGTGAGACAAGCTGTCATCCTAACTCCCCCCCCACACACACAACACACAACACACCACACACACACACACACACACACACACCACCACACACACACACACACACACACACACACACCACACACATACAACACCACACATACACACACACACACACACACAACACACACACACACACACAACACACACACAACAAAATATTTACATTTCTGTTCCTGCGCCCAAGGTAGAGAGATTTCCGTCGCTCTTGTAGGCCTACTCAAACCGGGGGCCCTCCTTGTTCTCCTCTCCCTCCCAATTCCCTCAGTTACCCTCAGGTACCCTCAGTACCCTTCAGAAGTAGCGCCTTCGTCTCGCAACACGCTCCCTCTACCTCCCTCACAGTAATTCCTGTAAAGGAGTGACTCCTAATGTATTCTGCTCTCCTGGTGTCCTATTAAGTGAAAGTTTATATTGATAGACGGAAATCAGTTCGATCAATACATTCGATTAAAGCTCTCTTAACCTCGGCTAAATTTTAGATAAAGTTAGGGCTACATAAAGTTGACAAATATTAATATTATTAAACACATATAATATCAACAAAAAGCAAATAAAAAGGTCACAAAAATATTCTATATAAAGAATTCCAAAAAAATAACAACAAGGAAGACCGACTAGAAAGACGAAGTCAACACACGAAAGACTCGGCAACCAGAGATTCTACACTTGACTCTGACACCACTTTTTGTAGTAAAATCTTTTTCATAAACATGAATTTTTTGTAAATACATAATTATGTATCTTTGGAATTGGAAATAAACGGACGACCTCGGCACGTAGTACTGTACCAGTTATTGAGTAGGACGTGGCAGGTTACTCTTAAATTTTCCTCTTCCTCTAAAACTGAATTCCTAAAACGAACCACCAGAGGTACGTACGTAGGTTGTGTCATTTCCAGTACCTTGTACCAGTTTATTTTGTTTTGTAAAATTCTGTTTTTTATTCATGTCTTATGTCTGTGGTTTTACTTTAGTCTTCTGTAATACACTTTATCAAGTCAAATAACTTGAAATTCTGAAATTCATAATCGAAAAACTAAACTGCATTTTCCAATAAAACAGTTCTTTATTATGCAATGAAAGTTAATAGACCCTGAATCACGTTTCTCTTGTTGGTAACCCACTAACCCAAACAAAAATATAAATGGGGTTTATTAGACAGTCGGAACTTACGGGGTTTTTGGTCTCGTTCAAACGACGTCACGCACGTGAACAACGGTATAATTTGTTCCCTTTACTTGTACGGCGCAGGGCGGGGTCTCTCTCCTCTCTCT
>NW_011363151.1:11050-13218 GCF_000735185.1 Notothenia coriiceps | reverse complement strand
ATAAATATAGTTATAAATTACGATTTATAATGGGTTGTGAATTTTATTTTTATGAGATTGTTTACTTTTGATGTTTTTGAGTTATGTTTCTGGTGGGAACACTTTCCCGTTGCACATCTTTTTCTATTTCCTGTATGTCATTTCTGCTTTCCCCTCACATTGAAGTGAGTGCTCTGGAGGGTAAGCTGTGCTGGGAGAGGTGTTACAAATATTATTATTTTGTGTGATGGACGGCTGTTTGTGTTGATGGAAGTGATGTGTGTTGTTGAGTGTTCATCTGGGTACCTTGTTCACCCGTTTTTGTTTGGTTTTCACCGTAGGAAATTGTATTTTTTTAGTGATATCTGTGGTGTGGTTTTGGCGGGAATTAGACGCGATCTGCATCATTTTCTTTGTTTACATGTTAACTCTTCTTTTCTTTTGTAAGGATGTGCAGCGTGGATTTAAGGAGGATATTGTGTTTTGTTCTCAGAATAAACGCCAGAAAAGACACCTAGATGCTTCGCTGTGTTTCCTGATCGATAACAGGTCGCTTACGGTTGTGACCCGTTACACTTATACTTATTATATTATATATTATATGATATATATTATTATTATATTAAATATATTATATGTTATGCTACATTACTAGCTGTCCATTCAATGTTAAAACGAAGTAAACTGGATATAAACTCCCCAAACAGGTGAAAACCTACCAGTTTCTCCAACTGTCTCTGCCCCCTCCCTCCATGCCTGGTTCCTCCGGTTTAGGTCCCGGTAGGTGAACAGAGTCGTAAAGGACCAGGACAGCGATGATTAATTTATCCTCCATTTTAATATGGAAAAGACCTGCGGTATCTGCATACACGCGGTTTGATTGGCTAGCGCTTGTACTGGCGGGATTTGCATAAACGGGATTTGATTGGCTGATGCCAGCTTCGAAAGCATCGGGAGCATCAAAAGTTGAACATTGCTCAACTTTTGATGCTCACGATGCTTGCAAAGCCATGCTCCGCTCCCCACAATGCAGTTCGGCCAAGATTAGAAATCTTGGCCGAACTGCGAACTGCAAAGCTTCGGCCATTCAAGTGAATGGGCGAAGCTTTGAAAGATTTTTTTCCTGCCTGTGTGTGGACGGGCCGTTATAAACAAACGTGTGAGGATGTTGAATGAAAAAGAGTCAAAAAACACATCATTAAATAAAGTGGGGTGCAACTGTTTGAACATCCTGTTGTGTTTCTATTCATTACATGAGGAATTGAACAGGTTAGCATCCCGTGCTGCCTTCATAACGACTCTAAACCCAACCCTGGTTCCATTTCAACTGAGAAATGCTGAGTTTTTAACACTAAAATAACAAATAAACCAAATGCATAAACCTGCAGGACACGTGAAGGTGATCTGCTGTCATACCAAATGTGTGTTTTGTTTGCTCACAATGAGAAAGATCCAACGCAAACCCCCAGTCAGATGTCAAACTGGTGCATTGCAGTGAAACTGAGCGTGCAGGTAGATCTTCTTCTTCTGTGGTATTTGCTGCTCAGAAGGTGAGAGCACCTGAGCTTCTATACGTCCTGTTAGTCACCGTTACCTCAGCCGTGCTTTCAATGTAAAGAGGAGCCTCTGAGGGCTCCATCTGAGGCTGTGAGTCACTGCAGCCCACATCCTGTGTCCTTCTCTGTTTCCTTCACTTAGGAAACCAGAATGCTCACTTAGCGATCAAGGTGCCTCACAGTAGTTTGTCCTAACCCTACCTTTACAGTGACGAGAGTTTGTTCAAGACGCTTTGACGCTCATTCGATCTGAGCTCCTCACGTGTCACATGTTGGGGCTTTGTCTCTGGAGTCTCAGGATCAGAGGCTTTATGGTCCGACGCTCCTGAGCTGTGAGGGACTCTTCTGTGTGTGTGTGTGTGTGTGTGTGTGTGTGTGTGTGTGTGTGTGTGTGTGTGTGTGTGTGTGTGTGTGTGTGTGTGTGTGTGTGTGTGTGTGTGTGTGTGTGTGTGTGTGTGCATGTTGCAAGATCAATCTAAAAGTCCTCTGCAACAGCCACTTCAGACCCTGGGCGCAGTCACAAAAAAATGATTACCATTACACTCCCACCCTCCCCACACCTACCACTCTCAACAGACGATGAGGGGAAATAAATGTTTCCACGCACACGCATGCACACACACAGACACACAC
>NW_011363151.1:0-11005 GCF_000735185.1 Notothenia coriiceps | reverse complement strand
GCCCTGCATGTGATGATGCAGAGGCTGCGCTGCTGATCATGCCAGAGCTGCGTGCTGGACTCGTCTAGCAGCAGTCCTGATTCTCCTCTCTCCGTCAGATTAGACTTCACTTCGGTGTTTATGCTCCATATCGATCAGATCTAGTGTTCTAGCCCTAATGATATTGACTACCTGCCCCCTTATTAAAAGACACCCTAAGACATAAGTGTCGCTATGCAACTGCGGGTTGAGCCACAAAGTATAGCGCAGATTATGATTGTTTACATGGCCCACCGGAAACCCGAGCCATTACCAACAGATCAACGCCACAATTCCACCATTAGAGGGAATTCTCTTTCTGCCACATTCAAGCCTGCCCCATGACACATGTAGGAATACTATTCTTGTCTGTCACATACTCTTCTTGTCTGCGCCTCTGGGGTCTTACATAAGTGGCCGCACTGAAGCGGTTATTGGCCGCGCCCTAAAGGGAATTATTTTGGAAAGCTAACAGGATTAAGATTTGCCGCGCTAACAGGCCGAACTCTGACTCGTGCCCCCATTTTGGGGTGCTTCGCGATGCGCTGGCTGCCTCTCGACTGCCTGCTCGGCCTCAGCTTCCGGGATGAGAGGCATTCATTCGACCAACTTACAGTAGTACATTACACACATTTTGTCGCCGCCATTCGCATTTTTCACATGGGCCGAAATCATTCGTATTTCGGCGCGCTCCTGAGTGCCATCGCGGTGTAAATTTCAGCTTAGATTGCGCCCAAGGCGGCCATCTTCCCAAAGCTCTTAATGTATGCCTGATCCGACCTGATGCGGTCCTCCATCGCTCCTCATGGGTGCTTCTGGATGCATTTCCGGGAACAGGATGTTTCAAGCAGTCGTGACGCGGCTACGCCGGACTCTATCTCAGCCCCAATGACAGCACTCTGCAATGCATCCCCTGGATTATTATTTTATTAACTGGCTTTCATCGCGACCCCAATTGGCCTTTCAGTGGAAACAGCTGGTGAGGCTCCGTGCCAGAAGCAGGAGCCAGTATGTCAAATATATCACTCCCCATTATAACAGGCTCCTACTTGTCCAAGGAGTGAACTCTGAGGCCGATGAACTCAATGCACGGACTCAAACTCAACTCGGATTCAGTGTTTCAAAAATAAAGATTTACTGGGATTTGCACAGTAATGAAAAACAAGCGGAAACAAAAACACTCCTTTCAAGGAAAACTAGAACATGATCAATAACATAGCATCCGTGAGCAAGCTGCATGACGGCGTAAGCAGGAAAGGTTTAGTCATTAGAAAGACAGCAAACTGACAGATGAACAGGAGGCTAACACAATATTCACAGGTAAAGGCGGACACAGGGGTGGGAAACAATCAGGGTGGGGCGAAAATAATCAAGGGACGCAGGAGACGAAGGGGGCGGGCGAGGGTGGAGGGCCTGAATTTGAGAGGGAGATTAAATTAAGCCGAAATAACATAAAGCACAAGGACAAAGGCGACATGGGACAAACGAACATAAAGAATAAACTTTCACTATAAGTTTCTTGACATGACAGCTACCCCCTTCTTAAGCGACGGCCTGCCTGAGCCCCAAGGCTCCTCTGCAGTTGAGGCCTGCGCTCAATCGCTCAATGACTTTATCTATGACGGAAGCCTGCGGAGCCGAATCATCCCGTTCCTCAGGACCAATAACCCTTCACAGCTCAACCAGTAGCTGTCGCCCTCTACCCTGGTTTCCGACTCCAATAGTGTCTTGACTGTGTAAACCGGACCTCATCGATCTCGGGGGCGGGGGGCTTGCGGCGCGCCAACCATACCCCTCTACTTCAATTTTTAGTTTCTACATGGAAGGTGCTCCGGATGCTACCCTTCATGGCCTGAAGCCCGTAGTCTCACTGAAACCCGGTTGATGACCTGGTTGGGATGGCGAAACAGGACCATCAAACCGGGGAGACATTTTTTTCGGGAGTGGAGGGAGTACGGCTGGAGGGCGGAAGGTCCTGGATATATTATGAGCAGTGCTCTGGCCTTTGATTTCTGAAACTTGTATTATTATTTATATGCCTGTGTGTGTGGTGTGTGTGTGTGTGTGTGTGCTGTGTGCTGTGTGTGTGGTGGTGGTGTGTGGTGTGGTGCCTGTGTGGTGGTGTGTGTGCTCGGCTCGTGTGTGTGGTGTGTGTGCTGGTGTGTGTGTGTGTATGTCCGCCATCTGCTAGCGCTGGCTTTATTGGTTTCTTATACCGCACGGGTGAATTGAATCAAATACAATATATAAGGTCGTCATGAAACACATCTGTCCATCAGACCAGAGGCGCACTGCCTGTGCCTCCTGTCATCATTAATGGAAGTCTAATTAAAGACCGCTCATTGAGCGGAGGAGTTCTCACTTCTCTAACCGCCTGCTGCTGTCCACCTCCTCGTCTCCTCGTTCCCCCCCTCGGACTCCTCCGCTCGATCTCTGGTGAGCGCGGACTTATGTCTCGGTAGGATAGGGAGTTGAGGAGGGGAGTCAAGTGGAGGGGAGCTAGGAGAAATGGAAAAAGGGGCCTTGTCGCACTTGCCACTCAACATCCAATCACTGAGCTTTGGACTATCACAGGGTTTGTACAGGAAAGCGGATGTGTGTTAGTCACAAATGATTAGCCTGAGGATTCTTGGTAGTGTAGCTGTCTTTCGGAAACTAGGTGTCCTAACTCCGGGAAAAACTATTTGTTTCTCCAAATTCGAAGGTTAAAAAACACAAAAGCATTGCTTTACACAATTTAAACCAATCAATATTGTGTAATTTTAACAAGATAAAACTGAATGGTTTTTTAGTGGATGAGGTTAATGCAGATATCACTTGTGTAATCATTTGGACAGTTAGGGGGAAGACTTTTCCGGATTTATTATGAAAACTTCGAGACCGGAAATACTGTTTCAACCCATGAGGGTCGGACACCGACTTTCATGGGATGCTGCGTAAAGACATAGTACACGTTCTCCTGGCGAGACCTCAAATCATCTTCGTAATATCTATCAAACTATAGATCCTACACATCCACTGGACGTAGATTCTAAAAGTACAATATACACTTCTCGCTAGAAATCTAATCAAAAAGCATTTTAATGGCCAAACTATTCCAAAATTTTGGATTTTCCAGAGAGGGTTATTTGTGAATAAACGACCCTCCGGAGCGTTTGCAATCAACGGGAGCATGTTGTTTCTTACACGACACCTAGAGGTGCTACACTTTAAAACGTGAGTATAAGCTGCTGAACAAACAACCTATTTGGTCGTTTTTCGTGGGAGGACAGGCTGGAATATTGGGATGAGACGGTCAATCAAATGGAAAATCGGACATAAAATCCAATCACTCAGAAGGTTTGTCAGACGTTCAACAGTTCAGATTTAAAGTGCATCTGAAATACATGACCTTAAGGGGGAGCATAATCCATCATTATCATTTTATGTCAGTGTTATCAGTGCTGTGCTGCCCTCTAGTGGCCGAGGTCTGCATAGCTAGAACCTATATCATGTATAATCACAAATGAAAATATTTGAGTCATGAGTCTCAAATTAAATTAAAATATCGAAAATGGCATTTGAAAATAAAATACATTTTCCAGTATAATGAAGGAAAGCCAATCACAACTAATGTTCACAACATTGCAACAATAAGAACCCAGTTAAAAATAACTTACAGTAGAATCTATACATCAATTAATGACCATATACATTGAAAAATATAACATCAGTTAATTTGTGTCATTATTTATTATTTAAATATATTTAAATCAACACATTTATGTAGACTTACAACAAAAAGACAGTAAGAGAGAAGAGGAAGGAGAGCTGCTGATGGAGTTAACTAAAGAAAAATAAAGGCTTTAAAGCGATAGAAAGTCAGGGCATGAATTGTGTTAGCCTCGGACACACAAGTCATCTTTTTCTAAAGGTGTGTCTTTTTTTGGGCTGACAATTTCTCAAGCATCCCTTGCATTTTATCTTATCCATGTTGGCATTTGTCTTTTTGCATATGCCCCAAAATAAACTATGAACAAAATGTACATAATATAATTGTGTGTGACAAAGTTCTCTAACACCACTGATTTGTTTTTCTTTTGGCTTTAAATGTATGTATGTTATGTTTAGAGTGTGTGGTGAAAGGAAAACATAAATGTTTTTAGTCCTATTTAGAATATGCGGTGCACATAATGTGGCTGAAATTCAGAAAGAAAAGAAAACATTGTGAAAATGATAATGACAACATAATAAATAAAATAAATAAATCTGAAGTTAGATTTTTTATTTCACCTGATTCCACAGATTTAAAAAAGCACTTTTTAAAGTAACAAGAATTATTCATTCCGTTTCACTGGCTTTTAATAGCTTCTGTACTATTGCAAGTTGCATTAGAATAAGATTTATAATAATACATATAACTTGATTTATGGCATTGAGTGATGCCATTCAATGCTGTACAAACTTTTTTTTTGGACAATATTTAAATGAAGTCACAATGCAAATGTTGTCTTGAAGATCTCATGGTGTTGCTAGATGAAAATTAAGAGGTTAACACATTTTATCAAAATGCATCCTGTGGTGGAATACTTATTTCGCACAATAGTTTTCAAGACATTTAAATAAAAAACAAAATAGTCTGAATCATGCGGAAGCTACACAGAAAAGTTATGGTATCACCTATAATTGTTATTTCAGTCTGGACCAAGATGATAAATGAACTGAGCGACAGAGTTCCTTACATGCTTTTTGTGGTGGCTTCCATTGAATAAGGCCTATATGTACATGAAGACTTTTGGACATGTTTCCAACAAAAATGTAGTCTCAGCTAGGCTCAACCACATCTTTTGATTTATGAGTGTCTTTGAGATCTTCAGAGAGTGAATGCAGTGGTTGGGGCGATGGGCTGTGAGTTGATGGTCACGGTGAACTTGAGCCCTTTGGTGACCGCGGCATTTCAAAGTTCACGTCTCGACTGCTTTTCGGTCTAATATGAGCTCTTATAGTTCTCCCAGGAACCAAAAGTAACCCCCCTCCTTCCTCTACCAGACCGTCAAACACCTCTCCCAGACTCTGTCGTATTCTCACACAGAAGTTTGGGCAGCTGAAGGCGTACAGAATGGGGTTCAACACAGGATTTAAGAATGCAAAGGTTGTCGCCAAAGGCAGTCCCACCTCCACAAAATTGAGATTTTCTTGCCAATACTGGGCTGTCACTTCGATCATGCAGAAGATGTGATAGGGTGCCCAGCACAGAACAAAAGCTGCGATCACAAATGTTACCATCTTGGTGAAGCTCTTGGACAGCTGATTGGGATTAGGGGCAGTTGGTGACAAGTAAGTAGGTGTCAGGGATAAAGATGGTCCTGAAGACAGGGGCTTGAGAAAGATATTAGTGTTTTTTCTGGTTGTAGGAGTTGTGGCTTCTATTGCCCCATCTTTGTTGGACACAATAAGTGTATCCATGAGCCGCCCGGCACTCTGCTTCCTCTTCCTGCTTCTGTTCCTCAGGCTGATAACAATTTGGATGTAGCTTCCTGCGATTACCACCAGGGGGAACAGGAATGCCAGCAGGAGCTTGGAGATGGCGGTTGACGCTTGCCTCACTTTGCAATCTCTCTCCAGGGTGGATTGAGAGGATGAATACAAGGCAAAGTTATGATAGCACAGTTTTCTCCCATCCTGTTTCTCGGTCACTGCGCGGAACATCAAGAAAGGCAATGTGTTGATCAGTCCCCACAGCCAACCCAACGCACACACCTTCCACGCTCCCTGCACTGAGCGATGATTCTGGCTCCACACCGGCTTGGCCGCCAGAAGGTAGCGGTCCACTGAAATGGCTGCCAGCAGGAAGGCCGACACGAACATGTTTAAGAAGAAGATTGACGCCTGCGTACTGCAAAGTAGGCTGCCTAACTCCCAACTATGCGAGGAGTAGAGATAGTAGGTGAATAGGGGCAGCGTCAGAGTTGTCAGGAAGTCAGACATGGCCAGATTGAGCACCCAGATAGATGCCACTGTGCGGCGTCTCAGGCGGAAGCCCACCACCCAGAGGATGAGGGCGTTCTCCAAAATCCCCAGGCAGGAGACCAGTCCATGGATGCAGACCACCACCAAATTGGCCTGCGTGTTGTTGTTGAGGCGGTGCTCCTTCATCATCTCCAGCAGGGGACAGAACAGCTGTCCGCCTGAGGCATCTGTGGTGGGGGTCGTGTTGGACATTGGTGCTCTGTAAGAAAAAAAAGACAGCTTCAAGAAGCTGATGGAGAGGTGATTACAATCAGGGGTTAAACATCGCTGGCACACACGCCTGTTCTTGTTTGGAAGCCGAATACATGTTATATCTTTCACTAACTGATGTTTGTCCATGTTGTTGGACGGTTGTGCAATGGAAAAGATTTACATCAACAAGAATGATGCTGAAGATTTTATGAGCAATAGACGTGCCTTTGCCTGTAGACAGCTGATAACCGCTCCCTTTCCTTATGTAAAGTGACTCAATTCAATGAGCACCATTATTCTCTCTCTTGTCAGTCTTTATTGATCAATTACAATACTTGGCTGCCGAGATAATTAAATGAAGTCTTGTGAAATGCAATAGGCTGAAAATTACAATACAGTAGGAATTAAATCAACAACATGACTGACATGATTACAGGTGAGGAAATCTTCCTCTCAGTTTTGTTGCAACCATCTCCTAGGTTTTGGGATTTTAATTACAAGAGCAAGAAAGACATAATGCCAGGACATTTTCATTTATAACATATTCCCGTCTCATGCTACAGCCTTTCAAGTTGCATAATGACACACTTACGTACAGTAATGCCAACCCTAAGGCAATACGTGCCTTTTTCAAGAGGAAAATGCTTTACATATCAGCTAGTATAGGTGAGCGTACCACAATACACTGATAAGACAAAAGTCTAGAATTACCTTGCCCTGATTATATTGAACCCCAAAGGAGTAGAAACCCATTTACAATTGTCCCTTTGATACAAAAAAAACATGTCAAATCCTGTTCCTGTGGTCTAACCACATACCAGCTCTTGGGAAACGACACTTGTTTAGTTCAGCAATACAGTCGGGGAATGCTTGAGAACCAAAGAACATACCAGCATGCTGTTTATTTCGGTTATGGGAGTATCTTTTTTATTTAGAGAGCCCAATCTCAATGAAAGAATCTCGATGATCTTTAAGTGTCTGTTAATAACGGAAAACATTCCTGCTGTCTGCAGTGATACTTTACAATAATATTGCCCTTTGTATGAGGTAAAATTAGTGCAAAATCTGCAGATTTGTTTGATGATGAGAATGGGTTCATTAAAACCCATTTCTGCATATCAAAATATGGACTACCTTTGTGTGACGTGTTTCCATCCAATCAGGCTTAGTGTAGGCTATGATGTTAATGTACCTAACGGAGTTACCCCTACCATCCTTAAAATGTTGTCAAAATACACTTTTCGAAAATGCCACAATATTTTTTCTCTTGGTTATGAAACTTTTTCTTAAGATACAATCTTTCGTGAGGGGTGAAGTTCTTTAACCGACAGAGCTAGTTTGGCTGATAAAAGAAGTTGGAAAAATATCTGATTAAAGCCAGCTATTAAGCTACGCTAATGTGAGCTAACATTAGCAGAGCTAATCCAGACATGTTTGTCTATACTGCAATCAAACAATAATTATTATTTTTGACTGTCACACTGTTTAAATAAATGACCTACTTGGCCGCAAACCAGCCTATGAATATCTCCAGAAAATAAATAAGGGATAATTATAAAAATAATTGTAAGAAGTTACATTAAAAGCTTAAAATGAATGTGTCAACCTCAAAGGAAGAGCTGTAAAGAATGATACATACTGTGATGAAATCAAAATAAGCCTTCTCCTGCTCTCTCTTATTGCTACACTATTGTGTCTGAAAAAAATATTCATTTATTTACTTCTACTGCTCTGTCCATGTGTATTCAAAGATATTCACTCTTGTATTACATCCAGCCGTGGTCACTTACTCATGCCCCACCATAGTGACTGCCTAGACGAGGCAAACACGGCACCCTGTCTGCACATGAATACAGACATGTGAAGAAATATATCCATGACATAATGCTGACGTGACTGTTTCCCCATCAACTGTCAACCTCATATATGGCTAGTGATAAAATATTGTTTTTGCTTGTAATAACGTTTTGAGTTATCATTTGAGTTATGACCTTGGTATCACCTAACCCTAACGTTTGGACTTGACCACATAATGAAACTGTACTGTACTACTTTACAGCACCAAACTGTTTGTCCTGTGGGTTTATTTACGCTTCCTTCATTATAATGATAACATTTCCATGAACAAAGAGCTGTGATTTATTGCTTATTGTGCTTACTTAGGTGCCTGACATTTGTAGCAGTGCTCTTTCAATAATGACTTCATATCAATATTTTAGTTTGCCACTCAAAGCGTGTGTGTTTTTTATCAGACACGCCTACTTTACATTTACTTATCCTCATTGGCATAAATAAGTTGGACACATTAGAATAACATCTCGTTATGAAATATTACAAAGCAACAGCCCCATAAAGTTGAATCCACACCTTTCTGAAGCTGTTAAAACAACAGTACACAGTGGTAGGATTTATTGCAGGGCTATTTTATTAGAATCCAAAAAAAATTCAGGCAGATAAAGGTGTGAGTATTTCTTAGTTGTTGTAAATTTCCTTATGTATTCAACATTTTTCATAAATTAAACTGTTCCTTTTCCCAATGTATTATTATTATTATCTATCTTTTCCACACTGTTGATTGTTACTACGAGATCCACAAGACACATTTATTATAGTAAAGAGCAATACAACTGTTTCCCATTATATTAACCTAAAGAAAAATGTTAGGTTATCTACCAGTCTGTAAATCCCAAAGCAAATTGTATTGTGAGTTTCTTTATATTACATCTATGCACTAAAGTACCAAATGTCAGCTCTTTTACTTTAGTATTTTTTGTTTTTCTCTATACTTTTACTGCAATAGTACACTTTTTTTGCACTCGAAATATCGGAAATCTTCAGCTTCCCTTCCTGAAAACCATTCCGATGTGTTGATTTTGAATATTTTAGATAAAGTGAAAGATTAAGTTTTGCTTTTTTTATTAAGGAAATCTCCTCCTTCTTAAACTGAATTAAAGTGTTTCAAAAGTGTTGAAATTGCTCAAAATAGGGCTTTTTTCATAAAAAATGTACTTTTTAGAGATACGCGGCTCTCCCAGAACAAAGCTACAGACATAATGATCTTATCAAGCATGAATCATGATGCGATTAAAACTGCTCCACAAAAGTTAAGAAAATGAACAGAGCATCTACAGCAGTAAAATGCAAAACACACCTTAATGAAGCAATAATATTAATCCAAAAACATCATATTTATAAGTTAGTCTGGAAAGGAATATGATATGATTGGGCACAATAACCACATGTTTTAATTACATGATATAAAACTGGCGGTTACATATAATTGAGAAACAACAAAATACATACCATGGGAGTGTTAGGGCAGCATGGGAAAAAGTAGGTCTGCAAAACACCTAAATTCACAAATATTTAATTAAAAAACAAATCTTGTTCTGTCCTGTTCCTTTTTCTCATACTGTTGCACTCACTCATCCCACCAGTTCTGTCACTTTCTACCGCTCGCATGTTACGGAGACACCCACTAAATCCCTGCCAGACACACACACACAAACACACATACCTCCCATTGCTCCACCCTGTTTGGTCGCAAATTTGACTAGAATTTATATTCAGACAGGTATGTTGGAAACAGTGAGGCATCGGAGATCTCATATGAGGAAGGGACTAACAGAGGCTGAAATATGATTCCTGTGATAAGTCATTGTCTGTCCTACATAGCTGATGTTCATTTCAAGACTGGACTTGTTTGAACTATTTCAACTGACACCTCACTGGGCTGCAGTTGCCATGATAATGCATTACGTCAACAACACAAATACACTGACATCACACTGACATCCAATATTTCTAATCAATATAGAAAAAAATGTCTTAAATGAAATGTGTGCCTGTGGGGTAAGAACCAAGGCTGGATTAACCATATGGGCACACTGGGCACGTGCCCAAGAACCCTTGTTGCTTTGTTGGCACAACATCACTCATCATTAGGGATGCACCGAATATTCGGCCGCCGAAAATTATCGGCCGAAAATGGTTAAAAAGGCCCTTTCGGCTTTCGGCCGAAAGGGTTCTAGCACCGAAAAAATATCACCGAATGTCAGAGAACAGGGTTACGTTGGTAAGCTAACGTGTTGTTGTGATGACGTAATCAAAACGCGGCGACAAGCACGGCGCGCGACCATGCTCGCGGCTGGCTCACAGCCAACATGTCTGGCGCTTGGAGATATTTAAAAATATCAGAGAAAGAGGCGCGGATTGCGATTTGTAAAACGTGTTCAGCTGATATTTCTCGAGGGGGTGTAATTGCAAAGACTTTCACCACTTCGGGATTACTCCACCACTTGAAATCAAAACACCCGGACAAATATGCGGAGTAAGATCAAATCACAAGCACTGACAGCGAGAGACTGTTCAGCGCTGCCTCTCATGTGCTTGATGAGAAGAGGAACAGACTTATGGCTGATAAAGCAGAGAAGCTAATGTTCAGTGCTTGAGAACCTCCCACTTTTCCTTAATAAGTAGACAAGGCTGGCTTATCATAAGCTTATCTAGTTCTACATGTCTACTCTGTACCCACTTTCCTGAACAATTTTCATTGTGAGTTATAATTCACCATCTCAGGTTATCATTAGGGGGAAATGACAGCAGCACAGTGTTCAATATATTGTACTTTCGGTATCTAAATGATACAATGTTGTTTACATTGCTCATGAGGACAGACCACCTTATTTGCAGATTCTTGAAATTGTAATTTAATTTGTAATTGATTGTGGATTCTGTATCCAGTTTTCACTTTATGTATCTTTATACAATGTTTACTACTTTGCTT
>NW_011363150.1:37129-57882 GCF_000735185.1 Notothenia coriiceps | reverse complement strand
CATGGGTCAGAGTTTGCATGGAGGATCACACATTTTCCCGTCAAGTTTGTTTTTTATAAATCACAAACATTGCGTAGAAACTGGCATACGCCATCTTTTAAGCACCGTTTATAAAAGAGGCCCCTGGTCTTTTATCCTCACTGAATTGACCAGGAGTCTAAACCAGAAGTTAACTCCACCAACCTCACTAAAGAAAGAACGCACATCACTAAGCTAAAAGCTTAACCTCCAGCTCAAGTGGTGTCTTTGAGCTTAACTCTGCAAAGCCTAGCCTAGACATATTCACATCAAGAAGAGCTGTAGTGGAAAGAAGGGAAGTCTTGGTATTTGATATGAAAATAAATTATTTTGAACGCAAAGCACTGCACTGACACCTGCAATATTTATCTCTGTCATGCAATGCGTAATGCGATTGCCTTCATTTGCTTGTTAGCTTGTTTGTGATCTGAGAGTCTCTCAAAAGCTAATGGCTGGTTTGGAAGGAAATGTGCTGCGCACACCTATTGATGTTTTTGACCCGTCTTTCCTCAAAAGCCACCTTGAGGTCAGTCTTTGCCTGCACTCATGGCACCCTGCCTGGGTGGTTAGCACTGTTGACTCGCAGAAAAATGTCCTGGGTGTGAACTCGTCTATTGCTGAGTGGACTGATAGAAATGCACTTTACTGTAGGTATAGTATTGGAAATACTGTTAATCAGTTTCAAATAATAATTTGTTGTGCTTTTAACCAACAATGTAACAATGTTACAATGTATTCTAATGATGCCAAATGTTAAGACAAGTCTATAGCCATGCAAGTTCCTCTGTGAGGCTAGTCTTCTTTTGTTTACAACAGTGTTTTTCGCATTTAAAAGTCACATTGCATTACATGTCATTTGTTAGACGCTTTTATCCAAAGCGACTTACAGTCGTACTGTGGACAATGCCCACAGGAGCAATTTGGGGTGAAGTGTCTTGCCCAGGGACACAATGACATGCGGACTGCAGTGGGACTCGAACTTGGTACCCCCTGATTTGAAGTCCAGCACTCTATCCACTGAGCCACAGCAGCCCAGTACATGCTAGCATGCTTAATTATCAGGCATAATGTTTGACATGTTCGCAATTGTTTTAAGCATAACAACATGTTCTTATTAGCATTATGGATTTCATATTTAAAGTTAGAAATGTAACTGCTTTAAGAATTTTGACCTACTTCCTTGTTCGGTTACCAAAGGGTCGGCTATCGTTGAAACAAAACAAAAATACAATTCAAAATGAGCCTAGCCATATAGCGCTCAACACAAAGTACATTCCATTTTTAAGAGAATATAATTTCAAAAACTTAAATTCCAAAATGTCGATCATATGTTGGCACCAGAGGATAAGCAATCCGATTGATGTATCCTGTAGGAAACATACGCTAATTTCAAGGTAATGCAGCCCAGTGTCCAAACACAGATGTCAACCTGCTTACAGTGATTGAGGTTAAGTCAATGTATCACTAAAGTCAATAGGATTCATACTGTGGAATCCATTACTGACCATAATTGTTGAGATATTTCGGTTGTGACCAAAGAAATGGGCCGATCAGGGGAGCGACCGACAGCGGATCCCTGGAGCCATGTTGAAAACATCCACATAGTCTGAAACCATGTATAATTGACTCATGCATGGTACTTAGCAGACAGATAAATGGAGGTGAACGGATTATGATACAGGAGCGACTTGTGAAGTCTTTGTTTATAACATTTCTATTCCCTTCTTTTTTGTGGAAACCTGTCACCTTTGGAATTGGAAACATTGTTACTGACAGGAATTCCATTTTTCACGGATACACTTCATCATGAAAACAAAAGGAGAAACTTTTCTTATGTTCTCCTGTCAAACCAATGTGGGGTGTTTGATAAGAAATCACTCTACACACCCGCCCTTATATAACTATTGTGTCATCTAGAAGAGCAAAGTTGCCAACAGAGTTAACAGGGACTGTGGGGATTGTCAGATTGGGAGAACACATGCATGCTACTGAGTGACTTCTTGTTAAGATGTATTCAAATGTGAAAACAATACTGTTACCTTCATCTCCCAATGCTCAGAAACAATAACCCTAACCACATCGAAGTGACTAACCACAAATTCAAATGAACCAGTTACTGTTATTCAGTGTGCATGGATCCAAAGGGGCTGTTCTTGCCTGGAGGAGGATGACCTTTTGTTTGTTTCTCTCTTGTGGACTGGCAAGAGTATAGACCTGTGGTTTTCAAAGTCTGGATCATTACCTGCCCCTGGGATATCTATCTGTCCATCGACCAACTTGAAAAAGGCATCCATCTTGCTGGCCTGAAATGAACTGTAAGTGGTGGCTTTCATACTGTTTTTATCTGTATTGCACATGCTGATGTATATGTTCTTTGCCTCTAATCTAACACCTTAAGACATTAAAAAAATAGATCGCCTTAAAAAAGTTTTTAAAGAACCTGAGGGCTGACTGTCTTGTTATGTTGAACATATCCTGTTTATTATTCTCAGTTCAGCACACTTCTGCTTTGACCCTCGCCCACTTGATCTGCCTTGTCCATCACGCTCTGCACGGAAAGATTTATTAAAAGAATAATAGATTGTTCATCAAACATAGGGTGTCAGTTTGTGTGTTTAATCACAAGGGGTGAAAGCCGTGCTCGATCACAGGCCATTCCTTAACCCCTCGCCTCGGAATTGAGTCGGGCTCTTGTTTTTGCTGACACATCGGAGGTCACGTCAAGATGAATTGTTTTTAAGAGGAAACGGGTCCATAAACTATGCAACTTTGACACTACCGTGTGCGTGTTTCAGCTTAATAACTTGATGTGAACACAAAGAGATGGCATGTGCCAAGTATTCAGTCACAACTTGCTATTAACACTTCTATCATGTCTGCTTCTCTCTTAAAGACCAACAGTTCAAATGAGTACAAGAAAGTTTCAGAGGAAATTAAGAGAGCCTTGATCAATTTCATAAAGAGCTACTAGCTTTGTGGTGCGAAAACATTCTGCATAATCACATTTTTAATCTCTTGTACAATTATTGACATGCAATATGATGAACACTTCAAAGTGATGGGACTGCATCAATGGGAAGGTCTGAGTGATGTGTCAGCGAATGTCTCAGTAGTCCACTCGTAATTAAAGGTGTGTAGCGCGCAGGAACCCTAAAGCCACGCGCTGTAACCATTAGAGATAAGAGTCACACGCTCCAGGCTTACTTACTATCGGCCCAATTATTAACTGTGTGGTGCACACGGCTCTCTCAACGCCTCTGCAGCCAGCACCTTACCTTTTAACCTCTCGCCCTCCTTCAATCCCATCTTCATGCAATAATTGGAGCACACATGGGATGTGAGTGTGTTAAAGAGGAAAGGGGTAACACAAATGAAATAGGCTGATAAGGCACACATGCAGGATTAACCTAGACCTTTTTATTGAGGAGATCCATCAAGAGCACTTTTTCTTTACTCTTCCTCCTGCCAGCTCAGCACAACTGAAAGACATTTGATCAGAACATTCTCCTTTGATTGTCAGCTTGTTTTTTGTTGTTGTATAAAGTATTAGTAACATTTTACGTGTCAATTTTAATGATATCAATCATTGAAAGTAATCATTTCTTAAATGTGAGAAGCTGGAAATAAGCGTTTGGCATTTTTGCTTAAAATGCATTAAATAATGAATCTAATAGTTAAATAGTTGCAGATTAATATTCTGTTGATCGACTTATTTTTCTACTAAACTGTTCAGCTTTATGTTCAGTATACCAATAATATGCCATGTTCAATGTCATGAGATAACATATGAGTTTAGTTTACATTAAGACTTTTTGCAAGATACGAAAGAAATACGAACAAACACACATGACGTGATAAAAGAGTTATATCCTTGGGCATCATAAGAAGGATCACCGCCCTTGCAGTAAAGGATAACAGTTTTGACCAGTCAACTGTTCTCTGGAGATAAACAGGAGATCTACAAAAGACAAAATCAAATAACTCCTCCGTCCTCTTTTGAGCTCGCACCATGTGTAAAACACCTCGGCTACCTCCACATTCAGTCAGCGCCACACCTACGCAGCAGCAGCAGCAGCTCTGGCTGTGAGCTCCTTCTCTCCTCTCCTGTGACTGCATTAACACTTACAACTGTGTCTTGACTCACCAAGCCCACATATCTACCTGTGAGGAATGTGTCAGTTTTCAATATAACACCCACTACAAACTCATATACAAGTTAATGTCTCATAACTCCACTTCTTCCTCAGTTTTAGTGTCTGCACATACTGTATATGCTGCCTAAATGGTGCAAATTAGATTCCATTTAAACAAGATTCATTGTTATGAATCTCCTTTGGATGTGAGTGTCTTGGTATGTAAAGTTATGGAGTGGCTGAGAGCTAGAAGATTGATGAGTTATTGTCTTGTAATAGACTTCCTGCTCCATCAGATACCTCTGCTGCTCTGTTCCACAGTGTGCAATAAGGTGAGTCATGTATATATAGTGTATGATTGAATTTATTTTATAGAACACATACTGAACTACATCCTTCAATAAAACCACTATAAAAAGGTCCAACATGGCAGGGAGAAGAAAAGCCACAATAATCAATCAGTCTGGGTATGAAAATAAAATGCAATCCAATTCAAACCAATCTTCCACTGAATGATGCAATATGGATTAATGATGTCTCACAATTTACCTTTTTTTTATACACCTTTTATGCTGAAAGCGAGAACTAAAACAGACGTGGGTTTAATATTCGTTTTAAAAAGACTTGATAGGAAAGAGCTTGACAAAAGCAAAGACATATGTAAGGTATCCAAAAGTAGGTAAGTGTTTGGGTCCATTTTATGTACATTTTTCGTTCTTTTAAAATGAACAGGAACAGTTCCCTGATATTTTCTTGTGCAGAATGTGTATTATAGTTTGAATAACAAATCAGAAATCTATTTGAATTGGGACCTTATGAATGAGAATTTAATTGATTTGGGAAATCAGTGGCGATTTCCAGCACTAATATTCAAGCTTCTCTAAGATATATAGCCCTCAACAGATGTTATTTTTGTAACTTCTTACTTCAAAGATTTAGCATAGATACAAACTTGGCAACATTCCTAGATATTTGTGTCACTTTTTTTGCCATCATTGGATGGAGGTGTGCATTGGAACTGTCAAAAATGTTGGTTACTTTTACAAAAAAGCATAGTTGATATAAAATTGGTCAATTTCTCCCTGATCTAGCCCCCGATTTATAAGTGTGGATGCAGTGAACAGTCGTCTACAGCTGTATGAATCCCTATTCTCCAGAGGCTCGTTCTCGCCAATCCACAGCTGTGTTTGAAATGAAACCCTGAAGATACATTATGTTTCATTCAGGAATGCGTCACACAATAGAGTCTAAAAATGCTCTTACTCTATCTCCACTTGGCCCCACTACACAGTGGACATCATAGTTTGTGAATTGTAAACAACTATTTGGTTGACACCTGGATTGGCAAAATACACAGATATTGCGTTACTACTGAAGCTAATGTCTGCTTAAAAATCAGACCTTTCATGGAGGACAACCGCAAACTGTTCCACCAATCAAACAACTTCTGGAAACATTTTATAATATAGTATACCTTAGAATATTTGTTATGTATTCTCTCTATATTCTTTCTTGTTCATTTTCTTTTTTCCCCCTTATTATTGTCATGTTGATAAATGCAACCTGAGAGCGGACTGTGCAAAGATCAAAGCACCGGCATGTCAGGGAAGGTGGTTCGTATAGGCAGAGCAGCCGCCTGCTTCCGGAGCCCGGCACAAAGCCCAGTGCTATTTGATGGCTGATGGCACAAATGAGGGACTAATGCACTATATGTTACACCTTTCAGGGGATACGGCAGATGCAGGAGAAGCTACATAACTCTATATAGACTTGGTAATGAGGATGTGAAATGTGTACAGGTTTGTTTTCATGCTCTGCTCTGATATTAGCCTTTGTTCTCATGGTGTTATTGTAGTTCACTTTGGACATGAGCACACAGTCCGCTGCTAACAACCCTAATTATAGAGTGTGTACAGTGGTTTGCTTTCACAGAAACAACAGTTTAATCTGCCCTCTTACATTATCAGACCAATCCAGGTGATGTTCACCCTCCACTGCCTGCAGGCCTGCATTGTGTAGCTCCCCTGCACGCTGACAGGTGTCAGCAGTTGCCTGCTTGACATTTCGGTCATTAACAAGCATCTGGTTTGTATCACACCTCTAAAAAGGCTTGCCACCAGGCTCGGATTTTCATCCTTGGAAATAACCAATGCATCCCTTGGTAGATTACTCTCTGAACATAATCCAGAGTTACGTAAATCTAAAGTGAAGTTAACGTACCAGTCACAAATTCGACTGGTATAGTAGCTGTTTAAATCCAGCTATTTCATACTGCAACCACTGGTGAATTCACTCAAGTTTGATTTAGAAATTGAAATTGAAATGTAGTGAAATTCAAGGAAATGGTTCCCCAAAGCAATTGCTTAACGGTTTTCTTAAAGTTAAGGCTCTCAAATGTATAGTTTGAACAAGTGCTCAAGTGTCTCTTAGAGATTTCAGTAATCCATAAATACAAGAAAATGAGGCTTAAGATTGTCATGGCTGAAAGTATGGGCACAGAGAAATGCTGAAGAAACAGTTCAAAAAAGGCATTCAGCCAAAACTTCATATATATGTTAAATCTCCAATCCAGTGGGTATGAAGCCGGCAGAGTTACGGTCAGCACTGAGACGTATGAATGTTGCTGTAGGTAACAGTACAGTCCCCTGAGGCGGCCCTGTGCACCGCTGCCTGTCCGACATACTGCTCTCGACACGAACAAAGCGCGGCATGTCCTTGTAGTCTTTAATCCAGAGTTCGATGTCCTCGTGCATCACTGAGCCACTCTCTGAGGAGGCCTCTCTCCATGCTTCTACCTTCTTCACATGGGTAGAGGCAGTGCGGAACAACAGGTAGTGCCACAGAAGCACTTCCCTCTGTAATGATGTGAGCTGTAACCTAATGATGTCCTCAGTTCATAGACAACGACTGCCACAATCAAGAGGGTGGTGTAAACAACACATGTAATACATCCTTAGTGATATAGAAGAGAGATGAGGAGCACTGAATGAGGAAAGTAAAAAAAAGATGTGTAACTGATTTGAAAGAAAAGTCAGTGCTGCATTAGTCACGATAACCTTTGATGTCAAAGTAAAACAAATATGGTGCTTTTCAAGGATAGGGCAAGTAGTCAAGATTTTAACTGATGAGAAATTGTTCAGACTGAACTACTTAGTTCAATTTAAGCTAATTGGATATTATAGGGAGTGTTTTCTCTTGTTTTAATATTCTGTAAAGCACCAGGCAGGCTAATGATATTCACCATGGGTTTTTAAAAGGAAGACAGTTCATCTTTTTCAATGGCTTGTGCCCAGCCTCAGTGGCCAAAATAGCTCATCATTTGTGCACTGCTTCATTCACTGACCTCAAGTAACATTATCTGCATCCATATGTCAACAATTTCATTTCCCTACATGTTTTTGATTGTGTTAAAAAGAAAGATAGACCACGTAAGCAGGGTTGGGCTGTGTCATACAATAGACAGTATCGCGAGGAAGGAAATGAAGGATTTTCTTAGGACAGCGTGGAAGCTCATTGGTAAGCGGTGTCACAGCCAGGCGCTGCAGACTGCTTCCTGCCTTCTGCTCGGTGCACGCCAGGACAGAAACACTGCCTGCCTATCAGGAATACGTTGGACTTTTAAAGAGGATAAGGAAATACAACTTTTTCTTTATCGAGAGACTAAAATGCTGTGCTCATTTTCATGTCTGCAGTATTGTCCAAGGGCAAAATGTTTGTTTACTACTGGATATCCGTACACAACAATGGTAGCCTGCAGAAAAAGTAGTTATACTAAATAGTTATAGTACACTCAATTATTTAGTATTAGAATTATATATATTTAAAACTGTAACCTTGAATTTAATGAAAATAATAAGAATAAATTATACTTGTATTATTAAAAATTAGGTGTGGACACTGAGTTAATTTATTTAGTTTTAATTTATTTGAGCTAATTTCAATATTCTATTTACTTGGCTCTTTAATGACTTTGGCATAGTTTTTGAATTACCTTCATAATGTTTCTCAATGCCGTTTGAGAAACAAAGATAAACTATAATGTTAACTCTGTTAAACCTATAAATAATCTTGATTATTTACAATGTGAATAGTTGTACAATGCTTTCTCTTATACAGTATATATAGTATATAAATAAAGTCTGTAGTATTGAACTTGCCTTTCAGAAGTATGAAGCGTGTAAACTGGCTATGGGGATAAAATGTGTGATATTGGAATACAAATCACCTCTGCTGCTAAGGACATCCTCATTGCCACACATTACTGCCTCACTACATTCATTTCATGTTGTCTCTGCTTACATTCAGATCAATACCACAGCCAAGAGGAAGCCCTCTGCGCCGCCCTTGGTATTCTGCACTGTAAATGAGATTTTAGAATCCAGTAATATACAGAGGATGGACAGAATAATGGAAACACTTCATGATAAAAGAACTACGGAGCAATTAAATCCTGGCTGAGTAAATACAAGTTAGAGGTTGCAAGCTGTTTAGCATCATTTCCCAAACCCATATGTATTCTGTGTATACTGCGTGTGACAGCTGTGCCTTCTTTATTTCCCAAATGAGAGCTAGCCATATCATATTAAACCTTTTTTAACCACTGTACTAGTGGAAGTCTTATGACCTCTTTGCAGTGATTTGAGCTATATTGCATGTTGTTTATTCGACATAACATAGCTTATATTACCATTTCAGTTTGCTGGTGCTTGCAATTATAATTTAGTTTTATGAAATTCTTTCCTTATTTTCTTAAGTTTTGTGTGGTGCCAAAATAAGATAATACTCTGAAATACTTCTTCACAATTCAAGAACTCATATATTGACTTGACTTAGTTAGGATGTGCATGTGTAAGCGTGTGCCTTTTAATGCTCCTTATTTGAACTATTGCACATGTTTATCTACAGCAGGGATGGACAGATGGCGGCCCGCGGGCCGCATGCGGCCCCCACCTCCTCTTTTTGCGGCCCTCAGATTAATTTATAAACAACGTAATTAATTAAAAAATAAATATATATTTTTTTTTACTTGTAGTACTGATACCGTCCACTAGTCTCCTAGTTACGTCGCGAGCTGCGTACATGATTTCAAATACAGCAAAATAATCTGTGATGGATTTGTGTGTATTGTGTGTGTTTCCCGGGGAAACCCTCACAAGAAACACCGGCTGTTGTTATGTCTGCTGTGACGTTAAGTTGCCTCTTGTAATTATGCCTTTACAAGCTTAAAAGTTGTATTTATCATCTGAATTTGGCGAAACAAGTTTAATATTCTTAAAACCAAGACTTTGTTTATTTGAAATCAGATGAAAACAAACTGTCACGGACCCTGCCGTGTTATCTATGATTACTACGCTTTTCATTCATAATTTCAGCGGGAGGGAGGGGGAGTGGTGCTAAGGAACAGCAGAGCGCGGCCGTGTTGACATTCCCCTTATTGTGGAATAAGGGGAATGCAGAGACTGGCTACAAGTGTTTTAGGTTCAAGTTAGACAACTAATATCTGGGTTAGTGTTCATGACTTCATGTTTATGTCATCTTAATGGTTCATCTCAATACACAGACATTTTCCGTGCTTTCCAATAGTTTACAATCGTTTTATTCCACTGTTTAATAACCTATTCAATACAAACATGCCACTTGTAAAAATGAAATAACATTTCATTCCCTTTGATTGTAAAATGTCAATGAAGATGTCAGACTTAGTATATTTGTTAATAATTACATACAACACATGGAATTTGTGTGTGTGTGTTCCATGTAAATCTGCGGCCCCCTGGTGGCCAGTACATTAATTATGTGGCCCCCACCACCATCAAAGTTGCCCATCCCTGTTCTAGGGGGAGGCCCCCCAAACCCTTCGTGCCATTTCGTCCGTGCACATTTTTCAGGGCAATCTCTATTGGGCTCAGGGCCATCTGTAAATTAGCTTCGATGGCCCACAGGGCCATCTCCCAAAAATCCTTAATGTCATGCACTGCAAATACTGATTTTCCACCATAATTTGCAAATAAATTCTTTAAAAATCAGACAATGTGATTTTCTGGATTTTTTTTTCTCATTTTGTCTCTCATAGTGGAGGTATACCTAGGATGAAAATTACAGGCCTATCATCTTTTTAAAGTGGGAGAACTTGCACAATTGGTGGCTGACTAAATACTTTTTTGCCACACTGTAAGTCATTGTCATTCTGTACAAAATGGAATGTGATTTGACAAATTGCATTTTATTTTATTGTATTTACTTGCACTATTTTATCTGTTTTATTGTGTTGCACTGTTGGAGGAGCCTGTGACTTAAGATTTTCATCGACATAAGTACTCTGTGTACGAATGACAAAAGCCTTGAATCTATATATGCATTGTGTATAAAGTGGTAAAGTTGACCTTAGGAAGAACAACTGCTGCAAGGAGCAGCTTATAGGGGGTACAATCAACTTCATAAAATTGGAACAAACGTGTTGTTATACAGCCATGTTGTACCTGTTTTCTTTTGGGGGGGTAAAATATGTAAGCTTAAATTGTATATAATGCAATTGTTTTTCAGTTGGATTACATTTTCAGAATAACCTGGAGCCGTTTTATTTTGATATCTGTTATAAATTGGTCATTCAATAGTTTATGTTTTATTGTTAACATACTATTAGGCCATTATAAATGAGTTGGTATCCGTACGAGCGCTGTGTTCTTTATACAAGTATTGTATTAAAGTTTTAAATGTTGCGATTGTGAAAACCTTACAACCCAGCGTTGTGAAATGGTTGTCTCTTAACACTAGTGTTACCTTGAATAGCATGGATAAATTGACCCGTAACATGATTTCTGTAGCATGGGCTGATACAGTTGATCTCCTTTTGCTTTCCTGATGACGGCCCTGAGCTTTGCTGAATCAAAAGTCTGCTACCTGACTGTCCCTGACAACCTGAGGGGGAGAGAGAAATGTTACACAGTAGAACATATATTATTCTTCACACATAAGGCACTTTCGCAAAGGAGTACTTTTTGGTTTCACACCAAAAAGATCTGGAACTAGAACCTAGTTCATGCGAACCTTTTCACCCCCAGATAGTTCCTGCTAGAGAGGTGGTACTTTCCTGGGGAGGTTCCAATTTCTGATTGGCTGGGCGAATTGCAAACAACGCCGTAAAACTGAGTTGAAAGTCCGTGTTGCCCAGCGACAGCCCCAAAACATCACTGCTCTAGAGGAGATCTGCATGGAGGAATGGGCCAAAATACCAGCAACAGTGTGTGAAAACCTTGTGAAGACTTACAGAAAACATTTGACCTCTGTCATTGCCAACAAAGGGTATATAACAAAGTATTGAGATGAACTTNCTCTCACGTCCAGCCCGCTACAGAGCCACCCCCCCTCTCCTCCGTCAGCTCGGTACAGAAACCCCGCCCTCGGCCCTCTCTCCGTCCAGCCGTACAGAAACCCCCCCCCTCTCTCTGTCAGCCGTAACAGAAACCCCCCCCTCTCTCCGTCAGCAGTACAGAAACCCCTTCCGTCAGCCGTACAGAAACCCTCCCCGCCTCTCCGTCAGCCGTCACAGAAACCCCCGCTCTCTCCGTCAGCCGTACAGAAACCCCCCCGCCTCTCTCCGTCAGCCGTACAGAAACCCCCCCGCCTCTCTCGTCAGCCGTACAGAAACCCCCCCCGCCTCTCTCTCGTCGCAGTACAGAAACCCCCCTCTTCCGTCAGCCGTAACAGAACCCCCCCCGCTCTCTCCGTCAGTCGTACAGAAACCCCCCGCCGTCTCTCCGTCAGCGTACAGAAACCGCCCCCCTCTTCTCCGTCAGCCGTACAGAAACCCCCCCCCTCTCTCCGTCAGGTACAGAAACCCCCCCCCTCTCTCCGTCAGCCGTACAGAAACCCCGCCTCTCCTCCGTCAAGCCCGTACAGAAACCCCCCGCTCTCTCCGTCAGGCCGTACAGAAAACCCCCCCCCCCCTCTCCTCCGTCAGCCGTACAGAAACCCCCTCCGCCTCTTCCTCAGCCGTACAGAAACCCCCCCCCCCCCCTCCTCTCCGTCACCGTACAGGAAACCCCCCTCTCATCACGTCACCGTACAGGAAACCCCACCTCTCTCCGTCAGCCGTAACAGACACCCCCCACTCTATCCCGTCAGCCGTACAGAAACCCCCCTCCCCCTCTCTCCGTCAGCCGTACAGAATACTCCCGCCCCTCTCTCTCCGTCCAGCCGTACAGAAACCCCCTCCCCCTCCTCTCCGTCAGCCGTTACAGAAACCCCCCCCCCTCTCTCCGTCAGCCCGTACAGAAACCCCCGCCCTCTCTCCGTCAGCGTACAGAAACCCCCCCGCCTCCTCTCCCGTCAGCGCGTACAGACACCACCCCCGCCTCTCTCCGTCAGCCGTACAGAAACCCCCCTCCTCTGTCCGTCAGCCGTACAGAAACCCCGGACACCCCCTCTCTCCCGTCAACCGTACAGAAACCCCCACCCCTCTCCGTCAGCCGTACAGAAACCCCCCCCCTCTCTCTCCGTCAGCCGTACAGAAAACCCCCACCCCTTTCTCTCCCGTCAGCCGTACAGAAACCCCCCCCCTCTCTCCGTCAGCGCGTCACAGAAACCCCACCCCTCTGTCCGTCAGCCGTACAGACACACCCCAATCTGGTCCGTCAGCCGTAGAAGAAACCCCAACCCCCCCTCTCTCCGTCAGGCCATACAGAAATCCCCCCCCCTCTCTCACGTCAGCCGTACAGAAACCCCCCCTCTCTTCTTCCAATCCAGCCGTACAGAACCCCCCCCCCTCTCTCCGTCAAGCCGTACAGTAAACCCCCTTGCTCCCTCTCCGTCAGTTCCGTTACCAGAAACCCCCCCTGCCTTTGCTCCGTCAGTCCGTTCAGAACTCCTCTCTCCATCAGCTGTTACAGAAAATCCCCTCCCTCTCTCTCCATCAGCCATACAGAAACCGTAGTCCCCCCCCCTCTCTTCCGTCAACCGTACAGAAACCCCCCGCCCTTCTCTACTCAGTCCGTACAGAAACTGCCCCCTCCCCCTCTCTCCGTCGCCGTACAGAACCCCCCTCCCTCTTTCCTCTCTCCGTCAGCTCGTACAGAAACCCCCCTGTTTCCCCTCTCTCTCTCCGTCTACTCGTACGAAACTCTTTTTTTTTCTCTTCTACCCTGTTCCCCTCTCTCTTTTCGTCAGTTCCCTTTACGATAACTTCCCTTCCGGCTCCCCTCATTGCTCTCGTCAGCCCGTACAGAACCCCTCTGTGGTCGTTTTGTCTGCCTTGCCCCCTCCAGCGTCTCTCTCGTCTCTCTGTCTGCTGGGCTGGCAGCTTTTCGTTAGTGTCATTCTATCGGTGGTGAGGGGGCAGCGTGAGCTGAAGGGGCTTCCAGAAGTGTCCTGGAATGTCGCCCCTTGAAAGGGCGTCAGTGTCTAGTGAGGAATGATTTTTCCCTAAAACTCGCCACTAACATGATGTCTCTCCCCCCGCCGCCCCCCTCCCTCGTCATGTCTCGCTAGGAAGCCCTGATCCCCGTAAGGCACCCGACTGGCAGGCGGCCTTGGACTTCCCTGCTCCCGCCACAGCTGAGCGGCTCTCCTGGGGGGGTAAAACATTTACATGGCTATTTGCTTTTTTGTTGTAATCATATTTTTTATTGACATTTGGCAACCAAACAATCAGTGTTTTTTCAAGACAGTACGTAATTATACATCTCAAGTTTGTCTGTCCCCAAATGGCGTTAAAATAAAAACCAGTACAAATGTACGAACAATACGAACATTAGGGAGGTGAATCAGGACGTCAGCCAGTCCAAATCATATGTTTGTAAATCAGCTCCCATCCTTTTCTCCGTCCGTGACACAAATATGTTTGAGCAAGATGAAGTTAATTCTCCTCTCATTTTGTTAAATTGTCCATTGTAAACATTGCTCATCGCATAGCATTTTAAAGCTGGGTACACCGTGTCTATTTCAAGTCCGACAAATGGTCCGAAGGCCTGGGAGCTAATTCCAGGGGTAGTCCAAGCTCAAGGGGCACCAAAGATACATCGAACACGTGACGGCACCTCGTCCCTCTAACAACCAACCCAAAAATCACATCCTCCTAAACATGCCGCTCCTACTTGAAGCTGGCCAGGGTCTTCCTGCCTCTGCCTCCTTAATGCTGCTGCTGCTGTGTTCCACTTGCTATTGCTGCGTTCATCGTTCCCTGCTGCTGTGTTTCATGTTGGGCTGGCTGCTGCGCCGGCCCCGCCCCTTGGTTTATTTATGTCTGTAGGCCGTTGTTGTGAGCTTGGAGCGGTCGGAGCATCTAGTGCGTTAGCTTAGCCGATCTCCATTCAAAAAACACACATTTTAAAAGGTGTTTCGCCTGCCGTCAGTCTGCAGACTTGTCAAAGCATTAATTCATGTTTCTTACTAACCAGTATCAGTATGTTGTTACTTCGGCATCATTTTGAAACGTATATTACAATTAAATCACGGTCAAATATGTTGATCTTGTTGTAGTTGCAAGCGATTCTCTCTCTAGTTTAGCAGACTCAGCCCGGTTGTTGGCCCGGAAAGAACCTCGATTTTGGAGAGCCAGAAATACTGTGAAAAAGTACCCGTTAGCCGGAACTACCCCAAGTGGAAACGCAACCAAAAACGGGCCGGGCACGGCACGCTTAAACCGCGCTGTAGTGGAAATGCGCCATTAGACTCCTCTCTCATATGTCCTTGTTAGTTTTTACCACATTGAATGAACCTCATTGTAAAGTTTGGGCACGTAAGTCTTATATTAACTTTCACAAATCTTGTTTTTAGTCATCAGATTTAATTGAACAATCCAATCAAGCAAGTCTAGCTAAAACACTCCTTATTGTTTCCCCCTTGAGCCTCTGTGTAAATAAATAACCTTATCTTCAGTTCCCAGTCCTCCTGAATGTGCTCATTGTGTGCTGCTGCTGCAACAGACAATAAAGAAGAGAGACTTTAGTCATGCTTTTATTCTTTAGACTTCACTTCAGCAACACATTTGAAAAGCAGGTATTAGACTTAGAGAATGTTTCCCATTGTTCTTTGACTTCAACTATTCATATATTCTCATCATCTTTTGCTTGAATACGAGTTTAAACCTGCCACGTTGATGAGGATACATGTGGGAACCAGATGTGAAATTAATATGCACATGTCAAATTGCTCGTAGCATTTTCCAGTTCAGACTCAGAAAACCTATACAACTGAACTAACACACACACACACACACACACACACACACACACACACACACACACTCACACTCCCTGGCTGCGTGTCAATAGGAGCAGAGAGATTCATAATTACACTGTAAATGGTGTTTCCATTGAGGTAGTTCAAAACTGCAGCAGTTATCTGAGCCATTATGTCTCCTCTCAAATCTTCCTAAAAGCCCATCAAAAGTCTATCCTCCCCCTCTGCCCTCTCAGATGTTGATGTATCCGTGAGATATTTGAGGATTAGGACATAATGGATGTTTTGTAGCACGGGGGGGAATTCACCACACGGTAATCAGAGGAGCCCAGAGGAAGTATTAACTAACTGTGTGTCGCCTTTCTCCCTCAGAGGCCCGGCACTTCCAGGAGAAACTGGACGAGACTACAAAGCTCCTGCGTGACTTACAGGAAGCTCAGAGGGAGCGTCTGAGCGCCAAGCAGCCGCCCAACATGATCTGCCTGCTGGCCCCCACCACCAAGGAGCTGGAGCTGGGTAACACCATGCGATAATACGATACGATAACACTTTAATGGTCGGATCAAGTTTGACATTTGACTTGCATCACAGCAGCTTCATGTGTAACATCAACATGGACACATATCAAGACACAATACATGACAAACAAACATTGAACAGAACAGCACGATCACTGAGAGAAAACAAAGAGCCTTCAGCGTGCATTTGATCTGGATTCAGCTCTGTGTTTACTGTGAGGATTGACTGGAACACAAAGGATGCTTCAAAGGATGCTTCAAAGGATGCTTCAAAAGATGCTTCAGTCTGACTTTATTGAATCTCTCATTAGATGATAGCAGTTCATATTCTCTGTTCAGAACATGGTTTGGGTCCCATTGACCCCCTCTCTGTCCCCTCACTCAGGCTGTCTCCACCTGCTGTAGACCTCCAACCTCCACCTAAAGAGGTCACAGTTAGAAGGTGGTCGGATTCATATCAGTACATTGACCTGATTCCTAGGGATGTATTCTTTAAAGATTCCCTAATTGTGTTTGTGGGAAAGGATTAGTCACTGTTGAATGTTTTCACTCCCTAGAGAAAACATTTTGGATTTGACGTAGAATAAAGAAACGTCCCATTTAACTATAATTTGTGATCTGAACATACAATCAAAGTGTATACTTCAAATATGGAGAAGATATGAAGCTAAAAGTATCCATCTGATCCTGCACAAAAACAAAACAGTTCATTAAATCACATCAACCAACAATTTCCCAATTTGAAATCATAAAGTATATCTAATCAAATCTAATGACATGAATGTGACTTGGCCTAAACCCCAATTATGATTCCACTGAACTACACTGAAAAGGTACACTAAGAGTTTTTGTGTGAGCAAGTGTAGTGTGATGCATTCATTCCTTATCATACTGTTACCTGTTGCACCAAACAAATAATGTTTTCTTTCCTCTCAGCGGAGAAGGTGACGGGGAACCTGGCGGCGCTGACGGGTCAGGTGGCTCCGTGTGACGTCAGCAGTGTGTACGGCATCCGGAGGGCCATGGGCATCTCCGTCCCTCTGGACCCCCCCGGGCCCTTCATCGACCTCACCACAGGTACATCTCCTCTCTGGACATAATCACTGCTGTTTGACACTTGTATTATATTTGTTTTTATCAAAGTGTAAACTACATGGTGCTGGTCGTCTGTGGTGGAATAAGTGCATTTACTCTGTTATGACGTTGAGGTAAATGTACTTTCTACTTGAAGATGGAGATATGGTTATTTTTACATGCGGTTTTAGTCACTAGTTTTAAACAAATGACCTTCATTGCTTACAAAACATAGAAATAGCTTGTAAAATATGTTTTATTTTATTAAACTACACACAGTTAACAAGTCCATTTACTTTGTAAGCATTTTGAATTGTGATCTTTTGAATGGACAAAAAAGGTGTCACTTGTAACGATCCATTTCCTGTTTTACAACCAAACAATCAATCCACTAATTGGATAATTAATCAGCAGATTCATCCATAATACACATATTCATCCCTTTCACGAAGTAGTTAAAAAGCAGATCTACTTAAATGAATGCATACAAAAGAATCTAATGGTTCAATATATAATAGGATAACAATCAAAGGGGGCATTTAGTACTATTTATACTTCAAATACATGATTCTGGATCACTTCTATTCATTTAAATGCAGGACATTTACTTGTAACAGATAATTGTTTTATAGTGTGGTATTAGTACTTGACCTTAAATAAAGGATCTGAATTCTACACCTACTCTGAATAATTCTCAAATAGCAGAAGAAGTACATTTAAAATAATGTTTCATCAAGAATCAAACTTCTAATATATTTCACCTTTTTCTGTTTCCAGTGACGGCTGAACCAATGGAGACGGATTCAGTTCCAATCATCGCTGTTTAATTAAATTCCTCTCAACTTTTACAGTTATTAAGTTTTTGTACGAAAGGTGCTTTTTTGTGTGCTGTAGCTTTCCTTCAATAAACCTCGTCTCTTGTGCATCAAACTGCAGACTTAGGAAAACATTTATTACATTCTGTCACTGTACAAAAGTCAATGTCACATTTGTTCACATGAAGGCCAATACATTATTATTATCAGTATTATTATGTAACCACGATTACAGACGATAAGGCCACAGGACAAAGGGACATCAGTTCAGGTGATAGTCTGAGCCGGAGGCAGAAAAACATTCACAGCAGGCGGGGGTAAGGCGTCCTCTGTGCAGCAGAACAAACGCTTCAACAGACGATGCACACACAGCACATATTTCCTCTTTAGAAATGCAGCAAATATCTTTGTTTCTCTGGCAGATCTCAAAGCTGTCACATAAAGGGCTAAAGTCTTGATACAGTCACTTCAGGATATTTTTCAAGCGTCCTACTTTGTCGTGATGTGAATACAACCCAAATAAATGAGCAAGAAAATTGATTTTAATATTTTAATCAGCCAGTTTCTGTTTTAGAAACAGCTTACATATGTTACGCTCATTACACAGTAACAGAGCATCCGTCTTTAAACCCATTGAAGTTATGATCCAAACGGTATCCATTGTTTTTTTATTTTTTATTTTTGAAAAGGCCTTCACGTCCTTTACCTGTATTATTTGGCATTAGTACGACAACATCTACGTTAAAGACAAGAGGACAAGTACAAAAGTGATCACTGGACGTTAATGTGCGTAGAAAAAAGATGGCGATTGTCCGTTTTCGCTCCACCATGACAGACACATCCTGATCCGCTCAACAGCTCCGGAGTACAAAAATGTTTTTCCAGTTGTTCTCGCATCCACCACACTGCGGGGCCTTTCGTATTTCTGTGTGTGGAGGCGTGCAGCAGTAAACTGGTGTGTGTGTGTGTGTCCTCAGCTCAGACCCATGCCCTGCTGCTTGCTCATGTCGGTGCACACGAAGAAGGTTTTCAGCTCCCCTTTGCCCTTCACGTTGATGAATCCCCGACACTCACACGAGTAGCCCAGCTTGTGCAGCACCTCGGACGTTTCCTCCGTCAACTGGAAGAACAAACACAAAGATCCAGCTTAGAAAACAAACAAAACAAGTCATGTTCATAGGTTTTATTTTGTCTGGTTGCTACAATGTTACATCCGGATTACCAAACTGTTTTCAACAACGAACAAAACGTGACTTCTCTTACTAAATAATACACAAAGTAATTATGAATTGTGTCTTTATTTTGGCAGCATTACGGTTTAGTTACGGTAGGATTTCGTGTTGGGAGCAGCGCTGTTAGAAGAGGGAAAGTAATGTAAGTAGTTCCCAAAGTTAAAGGTCACCTATCCTGCTATTTCTAGGCAATAGCATAGGTCTCAGATACAGTGGGGGAAAAAAGTATTTAGTCAGCCACCAATTGTGCAAGTTCTCCCACTTAAAAAGATGATAGGCCTGTAATTTTCATCCTAGGTATACCTCAACTATGAGAGACAGAATGAGAAAAAAAAATCCAGAAAATCACATCGTCTGATTTTTAAAGAATTTATTTGCAAATTATGGTGTAAAATAAGTATTTGGTCACCTACGAACAAACAAGATTTCTGGCTCTCACAGACCTGTAACTTCTTCTTTAAGAGCCTCCTCTGTCCTCCACTTGTTAACTGTATTAATGGCACCTGTTTGAACTCGTTATTCAGTATAAAAGACACCTGTCCACAACCTCAAACAGTCACACTGCAAACTCCACTATGGCCAATGACCAAGAGCTGTCAAAGGACACCAGAAAACAAAAGTGTNTCACTGAACACGGGAAATTACAGTCCTGCCGTTGTCTCTTGTGTCATGATGAGGTTCACGTAAAGCACGGTTAATGTATTATATTATTGAGGTTTCTCAAATGTTTGAGAAACCTCAATAATATAATACATTAACCGTGCTTTACGTGAACCTCATCATGACACAAGAGACAACGGCAGGACTGTAATTTCCCGTGTTCAGTGAACGCAACAGAGGCAAGACACCAGACCAATCAGAGAGTTGCATGGAAATACACGTGTGCTTGTGTCATTCAAGCTCGGCTCTGTGTGTGTGTGGCAATAGCGCATTTAGTGTGATAGAGAAAGGGAGAGAGAGAGAGAGAGAGGGAGAGTGGGAGAGATATTTACATTTACGTGGATATTTTATACAAGTGTAAATTTGGTTCACAGTTACGTGGATATTTACCTTCATACTCTTTTCCTCTCTCTCTCTCCCTCTCCTGACAGCCCGTCAGTATCAGGGTTAGTCTAAATGAATCCCTTGGCGGTTCTAGTGTTAATTTACCATGTTGTCTTCTCTTTGCAATGCTTAATCGATTCGAAACCAAGTCTAACGTAGCTTAAACTTAACGTTAGCTTTCTAGCTAATACAACACATCCACGCACCTTTCTCTGTGGGGGTTTTTGTAGTGACGAATGAAGTTGGATGTTGTGGTGGTCCTGTCACTGATCTTTATGCTGCAGACCCTTCATACCGCTGTTTTCTTCTTATTAGCGTCATCGACAAAATAATCCTTGAATCCAAACTTGACTATTTGTGGAGTAAAGCTAGCCGCTGCCATGTTAACTGAGACTCCTGCCGTCTAGTGAGTTGCCAGGTTTGCGCGCACGGCGCTATAATCACCCAATCACATTTTGAAAAAACTAAATGTAATATCTCAACACAAAAACAAACGCAAATATTTAATTTGAAAAAGTCAAGTCCTTTCAAGTCATCAGTCTCAAGCTTAAGTCAAGTCTCAAGTCATGAATACCAAGTCAAAGTCAAGTCAAGTATTTTATCAATGTTAGCCAAAAATATGCCACTCCCCACCTCTGCTCTGTGATCTTTTACTGTTAGTTTTACCATTGGTAGTCCCTCCGTCAGCAGGGGGTGGGGTAGAGCAGTAACAGCCTGAATGACAGGGTGGTCTATAGGCAC
>NW_011363150.1:30670-37109 GCF_000735185.1 Notothenia coriiceps | reverse complement strand
GCGCTATAATCACCCAATCACATTTTGAAAAAACTAAATGTAATATCTCAACACAAAAACAAACGCAAATATTTAATTTGAAAAAGTAAAGTCCTTTCAAGTCTGTCTCAAGCTTAAGTCAAGTCTCAAGTCATGAATACCAAGTCAAAGTCAAGTCAAGTCTTTTATCAATGTTAGTCAAGCAAGTCTCAAGTCCAAAGATATGCGACTGGAGTCCGACTCGAGTCAAGTCATGTGAGTCGAGTCCCCACCTCTACTACTATCAACTAGGTTGTGCTTCTGCCAATAAGTCAAGCTAATAGGTCACGACTCCATTATTTCATACTTTCTGACATTTGTGTGAAAATGTCAAAAATAGTGGGCTAATTCTTGAGTTATGGCAAAAACTTGTATCTGAGATCACAATGACCTTTGACCACTAAATTACCATTCGTTCACCCTCGATTTAGTAAACATTTCTGCCAAATTTGAAGACATTCCCTCCTGAGATTTTATGTTGACTAGATTAGGACAGAAAGTCTTAAGGATAGGAACAAATGTCATGAGAAAATGCAGGATATTGCTTGAGGCTTCAAAGTGAAACATTAATTCTGATGACCCCACTCATTACGATGATGCCACCAAACCGAGGGTTCATTTCTATAGCCAATTACAGACTCGTTTCACGGACATATTTGCTTTGTTTCGGAGACAAAACTCTAATTCCCAAGTCTATAACATCTGTCCCAGGGAGGTACAAGTCGAAATGCAATTAGCCCCAGCCTCCCAGAGGACCCCCTCCATAGGGATGACATATGCTTATTGTTTTTTATGCGCCTAATGTTCAATTTACGGCAAAAATAGCTCTTTTTAGGTCAGAAAAACAAGCAGTGAATTACTCTAACAATATCATACTCATAGTTTAACTAATTTGTCTCAGTATCAAAGGCTCTTTTGAGACTTTGATCAAAAAGTTTTAATTGGGTTCATTACTGACACATTCAAAGTCTGCAGAGTGATTTCTCAAATCAAATAGCTAAAACTATTAAATGGATAAATGCCCAGATATTGATCTTTCTTTTTCTATTCTGAATCCTTTGACAGCAATTAGCAATGTTGTGTTTAACTGTTCCCTTGCTGTTTAAATGGTGGTACACAGCACTAAGAGTGCAGGGAAGACCTGGTAAGCAATGTTTACAGATCTATTATCCACTCGTGGTCTGCAAGAGTACTCAAAAGAAATGTGCAGACTAAATCCCTCTTCACTGACACCTGTCAAATCTGAAATGCTGAACCTAATAGCTGGTGCCATTAGAGAATGACATTCAGGTTGAAAGTCATATATTTGACCATGCTGTGGTAAACGGTTTCCATTATCCATTTATTTGGGGGGTTATATTGTGAGAAGCATGAGATGTGTCGCTGAGGGTCTGCTGGAGTCACAGTATATCTAAACCTCAGTGGCTTTTGACAATTACATGAAGCTTGTATCACCTCATTATGGTGAGAGACTCCAGGTGTGTCAGGTGCTCGTGCACACAAATTGGATTTTGCAGTCATGGTGCACAATAACAGTGTCTTTCAAATGGTAAATGTTTGTTATTGTTTTTTGCTCACATCATTATGAGATCCTCAATGGTTGGCTTTGGGATATGAATTTGACTTTGTCTTAGCTAAAAACTGTGCACACAATGAATATAGTATGCGAGTGTCCAGAGTGAGTCCCCCCGCCTGAAATTCCTCCGTTGTAGTCCTTTGTTTACATCCGCAACAGAGTGACATCACTACGTAACACTTATTTTGGCTAGCGCTCTGACACAAAGTACATGAGACGCTAAGAGTCTGGACATCTCTAAGCGGTTGACCGATCACAACAGAGCCGGCCAGCTAACCAATCAGAGCAGACTGGGCTCTGGTTTCAGACAGAGGGTGAAAAGAGGTGCAGCAGAACATTAAAGCATTTAGACATGTCAAAGTAGAGGCACTAAATACAAATATGAAACCGAAAATAAGATAAGATAAGATGAACATTTATTAATCCACGAGGGGAAATTCAGTTGTACAAAGCAGCAACAGGGTAAGCAAAATGAGCATAATGGGGTCCCTTTAAATATAACGCAGGAATGTTTACAGGTAGCATGTGAATGCATAGTAATATATTTACATAACAAAAGTAATTCAGGATTTCATTTTGTAACAATGCATGTGAGTGATCATCAACATGGTACTACGAGTTTTTATCCAGCATAGGAACTAAAGTATTTTGCTGCGTGCCTTTAAATTGTCTCTTTTACGACAACAAAGTGAAGAGGCAGTGTGCCATTGATTATTCATGACGATCAGTCCAGTCACAATAGGAAGTGACTGCTGTGCCTTGACGTAACGTCAGACAATACTAAACAGGGGCATGCTGGAATTAAGGTTTATGAAATTCATCTCGTGGCATTCTCTTTGAGTCTTTTCTTGACCCTGACCTGTCAATGTATTATGCATCATGCGTACATGTGTTCCAAATGAATTATGAGAAAGGAACTACTGCTAGGTAGTACTCATCAAAAGATGGCAGCAGATCCCATCTCTTTCTCATGATTTATAACCCAACACATAATCACAAACTCATTAAATAACTTCACTGTGAGTGTCCCGTATAGCCACATTATACTCAGAATTGTCCTTTTGTCCTTTTGTTACCTTGCCTGCGAGTTCACCCGCAGCAGGAAGGTTCTAATTTACACGTTTTATAATGAACGGAAAGGGGAAATTAATACCAATCAAGCCATACCTGGATAGTATGAAGTCATAATTATAATAATGAAAGGAAAAAACAATCTCGTTAAACAAATTTACTTCATTATTATTTAACAGTCAACAACTGATCTGTTTTAAAGGTTCAATGTCATGGCCATTTCTACTGATCATAATTCCATTGCTGATTGTCTACTAGAATAGATTCACATTGTTCAATGTTCCAAAATCACATTGGTTTTCTCATACAGCATCTCTGTAAAGTATGTGTATTCACTATCTGTCCTAAACGGCTTGTTGGAGCTCCTGCCCCGCCCTCCCTATGAGCCCACTGTGCTCTTTTATGTGTTTATGTGTTACAATGGCGTTAGCAACCCGAAAATGACACCAGTAATGTTAAACAGATGAGAATGCTGCGTGGGGTCTGTGTGCTGTGTTGGCGGGACGTTGCGGGGCTCGCTGCTCCGCCCTTTGAGGCTCGAGGAGCGGACAGTGTGAGCTGGGTTACTGGTGTTGTTTCCTGGTTGCTGCGTGGGGTCTGCGAGACAGTGAGACGCCGCGGAACTCCGCCTGAGCACACACACAGTGTGTGGCGAACTGTGAGTGGAGATCCACGGAGCCGCAGTTGAGAAAAGATAAGGCTGAGTTGAGTTGAGCTGTGCGGATGAGAAAATATAAGAGTGAGTTTTTATGAAAGACCCCCATCACCCCAGCCACAAACTGTTCAGTGTGCTGCCGTCTGGCAGGCGTTACAGCAGCATCCGGACAAAAACAGCCAGATTCAGAGACAGCTTCATCCCGCAGACAATAAGACTTAAACAACTGAACTGCTGAAACAATTTCGTAACATTCATCTGCTACTTAGTAATATCTATCTATTATCTAATATATAATTCCAATAACTTGTATATAGACTCGTATTGCACTACTTTTGTATTACTTTTAATATACTTTGATATTGCTTTAATATTGTCTGTTTATCTGTATTATTGTGTTGCATTGTTGGAGAGGCCTGTGACCTAAGATTTTCAATGACATAATTACTCTGTAGCTATGTTAGTTTGACTTGGTGTGTGTGTGTGTGTGTGTGTGTGTGTGTGTGTGTGTGTGTGTGTGTGTGTGTGTGTGTGTGTGTGTGTGTGTGTGTGTGTGTGGAGCTCCACGGATTGGTCTATTTGGACAGGGGTATGGTTACGTCACTATACTCAGGAAGAAAACAATGGAAAAAGAAAAATCTCCAACGAAATGTTCTGGGGCAGCATAGACAGGTCTTTTCTTTGTTAGAGTTTTACTTGCCACAGGGTGTACTTTGAGGGTTTTTGACTTTGCAGACCTTTTACATGCAGAAAAAGCTACATAACACACAAGGGGACGAACCGGAAAAGCATGACATGGGAGCTTTAACTTACTGTATGTGTCATACTGTGTGAGTCTTTTTCGGTGTTAATTAACATTGTGTGGGATGCTACCTGAAGTTTCTCTGCTTCAGAATACTTTTAAAGTGAGTCTTACACAGCACTGACATTCACAGATTGTGCCTTCAGAAAAGGTCAAAAGACCATTAAGATGAACAAAATAAAAGACTCAAGTGCTCTGTACTTTACTCTAATCAGGATTGTTTAAAATTAGCATGTTGACGTGAGTTGATTACTATTACTATTTCTCTGACAGCTTTGGTTAATAGTGAAAGATTGTGCTTAAATATTTCCATTACTTTCTATTCAGGAGCAAATGTATTAGAATTGCTTTAATTTAACAATGATTATTTGTTTATAAGTCATCACATCTTGATCCAAACTAAAATATATTACACTGTAAAGTACCACATACAACAACATAAGGGTTAAAACAATTTCAAATATTACAATGGCTAAAATGTTGACTTTCATAACATGCAAATTAAGGACTGAGTTTATTTATTAATAATTAAAATTAATTCATCTATGCCGGTGATTATATCTGCTATATTCCAAGAAGCCTCCTCGTCTCGAACAGTAAATGACTGTTTTCTATGCAGGCTTTGTATTTGATTAACACGTTTATCTTGGGAACATGCAATTACGAGGCATCCATTAGCTCTCCATTGTCTTGCCTTATTGAAATGGATTTCTCTCCTAACCATTTGCGTGGTGGCCGATCCTTAATTTAATCTTGATGGTGAGGTAGTATGAAAACGTCAAAGGTCTGTGAGGCAGTACCTTGCTCCCGGTCCAAGTAAAGCCTCGCCAACTCTCTTTCTAAAATAAATGCCCCCTTCCACATAATTGGTGGCTGAGGCTCCAGCTCATGCACACTCCGTTTTATTTTGCCGGAGCCTCCCTTGCGAAAACAAATCCTCCTTTCCCGCAGCCGCATTACTGCATAGTCACTGCGCCAGAATCCCCATGGCAACAGACATGTGCAACAGCCTGCCCTCCCCTCGCCCCCCCCTCACCCCTCAGAGCTCTTTCCTCACTATGAAACTCTGTGATCCCGGGAGTACAAATCTTCCACAATGATCTACAGAGGTACATGTCGTATAACTGAGAAAATATATCTTTCATAATAATCTGCCAACTGAAAAATCTCTTTTAGTTCAGCCAGTTGCCATTGGAAACTGAACGAGGACAAGTAAGTAAGGACTAACAAGCATTGCAGGCTGAAAGTAGGTGGTATATATTCACTGTGACAAGGAGAGACATCCTCTTGTTCTTAGAGGTTTCTGGTCCACAGAACAACATCAAAACCAGTTAAGGGACTGCATCACTACACTTCATTCAATTTTTGTCACCATAAAGTGATTGGAAGGCAGACCCTCTCACCGATATATCTCTAACTTTTTCTCTCTTTATCTCTGTCGTCTGGCTCTTTACATGCTCGTTGTCAGGTTGTCTTCGACTCTCTTCCTTCATCCTGTGTTTCTGGTTGGTCTGACCTTAACTGTAATAATATTGTGAATTGGGGTTACAGAGGGTGGAGAAGTCAGGCTGACCGGCAACCCCTATTTCCTGCTCTCACGGCACCTCATCACAGTAGAAAAGACACATGATTTCTCAATCCACATCTCTCAGTGCCCCACTTACACTGCCTGCTCCGAAGTGAACCCAGGCCCGGCATTAAAGTCTCCTCTTTCTTCACCACAATTAGCTTTAAAAAACTCTTATATTGCCGCTGTACAACAAAAGCAGTCTATGCATTCTCATAATCTTTCCTTTACTACAGGAACAAGGGTATTGGGTATGATAAAGTAACCACAACCATGGTTTGTGAACAATTACAAATACACTGAACAAAAATATAAACTTAACACTTTTGTTTTTGCTCCCATTTTTCTTGAGATGAACTCAAAGATCTAAAACATTTTCTATAAACACAAAATAACCATTTCTCTCAAATATTGTTCACAAATCTGAAAAAATCTGTGATAGTGAGCACTTTCCTTTGCCGAGATAATCCATCCCACCTCACAGGTGTGGCATATCAAGATGCTGATTAGACAGCATGATTATTGCACAGGTGTGCCTTAGGCTGGCCACAATAAAAGGCCACTCTGAAACGTGCATTTTTGCTCTATTGGGGGGGTCTGGGGGGGTCCGAAAACCAGTCAGCATCTGATGTGAGGGTTAGGATTAGGGAATGCTCCGGTTTTTGGACAAAATTAACATGGGATCACTCCGGTCAATGTACGTACTTCGTCTCACTGGAATATTAATGGCCAGATTGAATACAACATCGA
>NW_011363150.1:23278-30302 GCF_000735185.1 Notothenia coriiceps | reverse complement strand
CTGTTTAATCAGCATCTTGATATGCCACACTTGTGAGGTGGAATGGATTATCTCGGCAAAGGAGAAATGCTCACTATCACAGATTTTTTCAGATTTGTGAACAATATTTGAGAGAAATGGTTATTTTGTGTATGTAGAAAATGTTTTAGATCTTTGAGTTCATCTCATGAAAAATGGGAGCAAAAACAAAAGTGTTGCGTTTATATTTTTGTTCAGTGTAAGTCAACAACAAGCTGTGACTTCCCAAGTAAGTTACCTCCAGATGTTCCCCAAGATACGTGAAATACAAACCAAATGTCAATATTGAAACAAAACAGAAAACAAAGACTTTTTTGTATGCTCAACTTTCTGTTTGTTTTGGTCTTAGTCAATTAAGATATCTTAAGTCAATAAGTCTTTTTTTTCATGCTGAATTATTTATTTTTTAAGGAACCTATGAGCAGATTTCTGTTAAATTATTCTTTTGAATAATCTTTGTTGATAAAAATCAGTTTGACATCTGTCAATTAAATAGATTATTCAATTAGTCAGCAAAATGGGATAAATTAAGATTTTCTTCAGTAGAGAACAATTCTGCCATGACAGAAAATTAAAAGGGCACTCTAGCAGTTTAGCCTGGAAAGTTGGGACATAAGCACCAAGCCGATTAAGAGAGAATGGTCAAAATCTCAGCAGCAGAGGTCCAGACATGCTGACTTTTAGTCCCAAGTGCGGATCAGGCTCCAAAACCCTCTATCCTACAAATCCCATAATCCATAGTGACTTGTCAGAGCCTCTCTGCCTGGTAAATGCTCATGTCTTTCAAACTGAGACTGTCCCCGAAAAGACAGCAACTGTCATTTCAGCCATGTGTCAACAAAACATCAGACCATAACAAGAGAGATCCTTCTTTGTTTCTGGTTTTCCAACTGAGAGAGAGAGTTGTTTTTAAACCATAACATGATAACCTAGTGCTTATTATTCAGATCAGGATATAGTTATATGTGACTATCTAGAGGGCGGACTTGTTGTCCTACTCCACACCCATTCTATTCAATTACAATTCATTTAGTTGACGCTTTTATCCAAAGCGAATTACAATGTGTAAACAACCATGAAAATACAAACTCAAAGCAGCAAGATGTGCTTCTGTATTGGCTATAAATAAGCCATATAAGTGCTCCATACAAACTGAATAGAGTTTTTTTTTGTTTGTTGTTTTTTCATTGTACAAGGTGTAATAGAAACAGGGAAGTTGTTAGTCATTCACAAAAGATATGCAGACTTCCTGCTGTTCCGTTATCAATAGGGAGCTGGTTGTTCCACTTCAGAGCCAGGATAGCAAACAAGTGGTTTTTTTTTTCACCGCAGTACTTTTCCCACTTTAGTTCCGATATAGTTCTGAAATGTCGCGTTCACACCAAAAAGAGCCAGAACTAAAATGAGTTAATGAGAACCTTTTTAACCCCTTTTCCGTCCCTGCTAGAGAGCAGGGACTCTCATGCGGCTCTCTTGTGAGAAAAGAGCTATATTTCTGATTGGCTGGGCGGATTGCAAACCACCCCCCGTAAAACTCCCAAAAAGTTTTGTGAAGCCGCCATTTTATTATCCTCGCATTAGCATTATTAGCAGTATTAGCATTAGCCCAGCGCGGAAACGCAGAGAGACTAACTTATGGCAACACAAAATAAAACATGGGAGCGGTGGAGATGAGGAGGTGTCGGCGTTCTGGCGATTTACTCGGAAAGCTTCAGTAGAAGCTGCTGGGAGTCCCAGCAGCTTCTACTGAAGCCAGTCCCCAACTCTGGGGACTTCCGGCCGGGGACTTTGGGCGGCAGTATACGCCGTGAAGTTGTTTGCGGCCTGCCAGTAAACCCACAGCAGAAGAAGAAGAAGTGATGTCAGCGGCTCATTTGCCTAATCCTCCCCCAGGGATTTATTCCCGTGTGAACGCGATCTGTACTTAGTTCATGAGAACTCTTTAGTTCTCATGAACTAAGTTCTGATGAACCTTTNACGCAGCCCTGAGTGACAGTCTTCATTTTCTGACCCTTTTTTGGGATCCCGCCTGGCATTTGGAGGTCCACGGAGCCTCATAAAGACCTCAAAAGCCGCGTTCACACCGGAGTACTTTTCCCACTTTAGTTCCGATATAGTTCCGAAATGTCGCGTTCACACCAAAAAGAGCCAGAACTAAAATTAGTTAATGAGAACCTTTTTAACCCCTTTTCCGTCCCTGCTAGAGAGCAGGTACTTTCGTCAGAGAAAAAGGTTCCTATGTCTGATTGGCTGGGCGGATTGCAAACCACAACCCGTAAAACTCCAAATAAGTTTTGTGAAGCCGCCATTTTATTATCCTCGCATTAGCATTAGCCCAGCGCAGAAACGCAGAGAGATTAATTTATGGCAACACAAAAGAAAACATGGGAGCGGTGGAGATGAGGAAGTGTCGGCGTTCTGGCGAAGCCAGTCTCCAACTCCGGGGACTTCCGGCCGGGGATTTTGGGCGGCAGTATACGCCGTGAAGTTGTTTGCGGCCTGCCAGTAAACCCAAAGCAGAAGAAGAAGAAGTGACGTCAGCGGCTTCATTTGCCTAATCCTCCCCCAGGGACTTATTCCGGTGTGAACGCGATCTGTACTTAGTTCATGAGAACTCTTTAGTTCTCAGTGAGGAAGTACGAGCCGATTGGCTGATGCAGAGCAAAGTGCACATGCTGGAGTGTATGGTTTAACCATGTCCTGGATGTAGGATGGACAATATCTTTTTAAAAGCACGGTGGGTCTGTACCAGGGTCTTCAAGCGGATTCTAGCAGCTACTGGTAGACGTGAAGGGAGCAGTGAACTGTGGGAGGTTAAAGACCAGTCAGGCCAAACCAGCCAGGATGTAGTTGCAATAGTCAAGGTGTGAGAGCCGGGACCAGATCCTGCATCACCTGGGTCAGTAAACGGAGGTATCCCACTGAAGTTGTAAAGAGTGTATTTGTGAGAGAGGGTATTAGCATTGAAGGACAGTTGGTTGTCCACTGTCAAACCCAGATTTGCAGTCTGAGTGGGGAAACAGCAGAGATGCCGGTATTGATAGAAAGTTCATGAATGAGAGTCCTTCCCTAGAAAGAAAAGCAGTTCCCTCTTGTTTAAATTAGGCTTCAAGTGGTGTGCAGACATCCCCTGAGACATGTCAGCCAAACAAGCAGAGATGCATGCGACAACTTGTGTTTTGACCGAGAAATAAATATTAGTTTAGTGTTATTGCTCTGCAGGAGAAGCTATGAGAGCCTCTGACAGAGCCATGTGGTGTATAGAGGAAAAATAAGGGGACACGGGATGTCCCAAGTCTTAATGCACATGTAAAGTAAATATACAAATGTTTTCAGAATTCAGAGCCCCAAAGAACAATGTGCTGCAGGTTAGTTACCACTACTTAAACCGATCTTCATTCCTTCAAATATATGAGCCTTTAATCACCAACAATTCCATATTGTAAAGTAGAATTTCCTGTAGAGTTGTAACTGTTGCTCAATTCATGTATAAATCATCAACAAAAACATATTCATCACGTATTTTGCAAATACTTTATTTGAGTTATTCTTCAGGCAAGAAACATCCCTGATACCAGCCCCTCAACTGCGATCATCCAATGCCCGTCTTTATTAAAGTGTACTGATTGGGTTCTGGGCTGCTAATTTGAAAAACGGAATTTGAAAACACGGAATAATTTGACGATATTATATTGGAAGATGTGATGGAGAATATACTACCATTCTCGGACATTTTATTGGACAAGTTTTTTTTACCGAAAATCAAACAATCAATTGCAGCCCTAATTGATATCAAAACAAAATTACTGAATGAATAAACAATTGATGTTTCCGACTACTAAATTGGGAGGATTTGCAGACTCACATGAAAACAGTCAACTAAATATTTTGGGGCTTTGGACAAAACAAATTCAAGAAAAAAGACCAAATACAAGTTAGATTTTTTGGCTATAAATAAATCAACTATCAATTAATCACAAAACTAACCATCCTTCCTGATCATTATTTTACATTTCTGGTAATTTACCCAACGTACTCAAAATCTTTATTTAGTTTTTCTATCATAACTCCGTTTTCTAAATATAAACCATATATATTACAGCTCTACTACTAGATGCTTCAGATGAAAAACCCACTATTCTCTGTGTAAAAGGCTATAAGTGACTGACAGAAGAATGCCCTTGAGAGTGGTGGATTGCCCCATTGTATCATGCCGTTTCCATTTCTTTCTCTTGTGCAGCTTGATTTAAAGGTTCCTGGGTCACCGAGTCCGCATAACAACCAGTCCAAGGTGATAAAAGGGCGGATTCTTTAACCATGATTAGCAGCACTAGATCACTTCAATTAGTGTGTGATCATCTTTGACATTAGGGGTGAACGGCCTGACGCCTGAGCGGTTCTAAAATACCATCACTCACGCCCGGTGCCACCAATATCAAATGATGGCCATGATTCCTCCCTTCCCCTCATCTGCATGTTCCCATTTCCCCACATGGGCTCCTTCAGGGCACTTCTGTCCTTTACAGAAGGAGATCATGTCCTTACATGTCCCTTACAGTACATCACTGCCGTGTCAAAGCTGCCATTCAACAGTCACTTACGGTTCATCGCAACAAAATGTCAAACTCTGTGACAACATAAAAAGGTCAGTGAAGAGCAGTTTAGGGACTGCATTTTAATATCAGTGCGTCTAAATGGCAATCTGGCAATATCAATATGTCCGGACACTGTGGCACTGAAGGTGAGTTCCAGGGTGAGAGAACGCTTTATGTGAATTAGGAATAATGATGATTTACAACTGAGAATTCGCATGACTGATGTTTTCCCTGCATCTTGTTGTGACTGAGATTGGGGTCACAGGCTTTGAGGCGGAAAAGTCAAAGCACAACTGAAGACTACTTTTCTTTATTTTCTGTCATTTGCTTCCTTTTCTTTTTGCTCTTTGGACTGTGGCGGATTCTAGCACACAGCTGTCAATTGTATAGCGCTCACACACACACACACACACACACACACACACACACACACACACACACACACACACACACACACACACACACACACACACACACACACACACACACCAAAATCCCTGAAGATTTATTCAGTTGCACATAACAACAATTATATATATTTTTTTCATATTAATGCAGCATGATTCAACCTCATAAGAACAGCTCTGAGTGGATATTTCTTTAATTTTTTCAAATATACATCTGTTTCGAGAGCAAGCTAAATTATTTTTTCCCCCCGCAGAGGCTATTATGTCATGTGGGTCAAATTGTGAATCACAAAGACAGAGAGGAAGGGAGGGAGGAGGATAAACAGAAAAGCAAACAAGAAGTAAGTCTGATATTCAATTCTCCGGTGAAAGCTAATCTCCCTCAACAAGGGATTGTTGTGTACCAGCAGGGGTCCATAACAGCAACATCTATGAACATGTCTTGGACCATCTCCTCTGCATTACTTGCAAATTGGAGACAGGAGGAACCCTAGGCCCACCAGTAAACTGTCTTTGGAGACTTTCGTTCTCTCTTTCCATCTCACTAATTGGTTATCTATCCTCATTCTGCCCTTCTGTTTGGTATTCAGAGGATGAGCTCCCCTTACTTTGTGTTGGCCGAGTAGCTCAGGATGATACAAACAATCTGATCTCTTCATCAATGCCACCCTTTCTTGATAGGAGGACAGTACTTCACCTCTGCAAAGTGTGGGGCAATATTTAAAGATGATATAATATCCTGGTTGGGTCCCAGCACCTTCTTTATTAACTTCTTGCATCACCCCTGCTATCATTTACAGACGGGGCCATTTATTCATTAAAGCAGTTTCATTTGTTTCAATTTGCAACCTAGTACAATGTCACCAATGTCTCTGTAATGACTATATCACAGGAGTTAACAGATTCATTTACCAACATACCAGCTCAGCCTGGCTAGTTTGCACTAGATTCCTCTGAACTCCCTTCTCATTAGTCAGGCAACACGTGCATGTATGAGTCAGCGCATAATAACCACCATTATGGGTCTGTTAAAATCATGCAGTTTAATGTCCCTCTGCTTTATGTTGCTTTTTCGCTTTCACTGCTCTGTTACTTCTTAGACCCCATGTGCTCGCATGCTTTTTCAAATCCTTTCACGAGGACTAGACTCTCCATCCCACTGACAATAGTCCACCTCTCATGGTTTATGTACAAATGTAGTTATTATTTTCCTGCGTTGTGCACATTCATGCATTTATATGTGCTGTGCCTATGGCATATCCACTGAGGTGTGTAATCAAAATCCCAACAAATAAATAAGAGAGGGTAAAATCTGATACTCCTTTATTTTGGTAATGTTTTCATTATTAAATAGTAATGAGTGTTAGTGATAAGCTTAGAAGGTGAAACGATTCAAATTACTTATAGATTGCCCTATTTTGTTTGATTCACGCAAAACAGACACCATTCATTATTTTTTAATGAAAGATATAAAATAACTTTCTGATTGATATCTTCTACTTTTTTAAGCTAATATTGTCACGGTTTGTGAAACAAGCAGGACCCAAATGCAGATATAAACTGAAACTTCCTTTATTTCAAGGCTATGATATATATATATGTACAATGACAAACAGAACACTCACCGCAGAACTAGTCAGGGAACAAGACGAACCGACCAAGACAGACAGACAACCCAGAACTTAAATACACACAAGACTCAATCACACAACAAGACACAGGTGAGGAGGGAGGAGAAAACACAGGGGCCCAGGTGAACATAATCAGACCATTAGACACACCAGGGAAACTAATGACAAGAGGAAAACACAGGGAAAAGGACCAGACAATAACCCAAAGGAAAACATGACATGGAAAACAGCAAAAACACCCAAACCTACAAAACTATAAACGTGACATAACATGAGAATCGTGACATACACACTGTGATAAGGCAGCCCTGATAAGTATTTTACAGAGAGTTCCCTCCTTAAAAACATTATTGGTGTATTACTTTACTGTAAT
>NW_011363150.1:20975-23233 GCF_000735185.1 Notothenia coriiceps | reverse complement strand
AGTGGCGTCTTGATAAGTACCGTGTTCTGCTTTGAGCGTTTTGCTGTCTTTTGGTCTTGACTCCAATGGATGTTTTTTTATTGAAAAGAAGTCGATAAGCATCTCGGTCACCCCCGTCCGAATCTCCCGACGCGGTCAAATGAGTATCTTCCGACCCCAATCGTCATCCATTGGAGCAAGATAAAGCATATACCGAGCGGGAGATTCCGACATAGCGATAACCCAAATTCCCGCCTTCGTACTACATCAGACGCGGGGTGACCCAGCGGCCGTGATCTTTCGTGTCCTGTGTGTACGATTATGTGTGGGTACGGTACACGACACTGGTACGCATTACCGCGGTAGTGGCAGGGACCTTGTATCGTTTTGTAACGGATAGAAGGGCTTCCCACTTCCGACCCTGTTATGTAGTGGCCGGCGACACTCTTTCATCTCTGCGTCCAGGGTGACTGCGTCGCTAGTATCTCCCCCTTGTCGTCGAGAGACACACAGTCTGCATCGCTCTCGCGGTCGACCAGGACTGCAGGTGAGTGAGACTGTCCTGAGGCATGTTTCGTCATTGTTTATATCATAGCCTTGAAATAAAGGAGTTTTTTCAGTTTATATCTGCATTTGGGTCCTGCTTCCTTCACAGATATGTCAAAAGTAAGGGCAAATTTAGAATTGTCTTCTCATCTGACATTACATATTTATGAAGGATGTCTGCAATGTAACCTCATGGCTATATACATTATGTTCTCCCTTATCCACACTTCCTCTTGCAAGTCAGATGGTGTCATGGAATGTTTCAACTGTTCATCTGAAGGTCTTGTACTGAAAACTGGTGTTCTTTGCATTATGGTGTTGCATGGTGCTTTTCGCTGACATTTTCTTTTTTTGGTAAAGATCACAGAGAGGGCAAAGGTGGAAGCTGCCAGCTTCAGCGACTTCAAAAAGGAGAACAACCTTGATCAGGAGACCATACAGCAGCGGTAGATGTCACAGGCGGTCACAGGTAAGACATACCACAGGTTTTCCATATATACATCTGTTAATTACTGTAAGTTTAGACACACAATATAAGTCGGCTATATGTTGAGACTGTCACTGATTGTATCTCTTCTCCAATTGTTTTTTTGCAACTATTTAGAGAGTCTACGCCCCAGGGTGTACTGAAGGACTGAGGGTGATATTGAGAACATCACCGTCACTCTTTTGCGCAGGAAGCAAGATCTGTATCGTCAGCATGGTTTGTTGTCAAACGTAGTTATTGAAATTACACTTCGAAAACATTCTGGCACCATGACACAGTTTTGTTTCCGTTTCACTTTGCAGACAGCAACCAGGCAAGGCAAAGGAAGAGGAATGAGAGAGCTGAAGAAGAAGCTTCGCGAAAAAGTTGTGCAATACAACACAGGAGTGCAGGAAGAACAGATCGACGAGGAGTTGGCTTGCAGTCAGACAGAGGGCTACATCCTACCATGGGAGAGGCATGCAAATGGTAGGATAATTGCTAGTTTGGCTTTTTTAGTCTATACCAAAATATGACAGGTTTATCGTGGGGCAGAAAAAACAATGGAGATACCTGCAAATATATAATATTTGTTATTAGTTTACATTATAGAGAACCAATGCTATCGCTACAAAGATTCGTTTCTCAGAAATGAAAATCATTCTGTAATAATATAATTTATGAATAAATATTCCTTGTCCACTACTCCATTCCTTTCCTCATCCTAAAGGCAACACCTTCAGGTTGAAGAGGTCTGTCTTTGACCAGGTAATGCTGGTCAGACGTTTGGAGGAGGAGCAGAGCATCCTGGTGAAAGAGATGTCGCAGCACATCATGTTCCTTCTGAAGGAAGTGCAAGAAGTGGAAGCACTCAGAGGACAGACTTTGGAGGGCATCAAAACCAGCAGTATGTCTGAGATCTTAACATTTGAATATTTTCATCCACTCTTCAACACATTGCATGTCTTACATAAGTAGGACACATCTGTCACTGTGTCGGGCCGAAGTGAAATAGTAAATTACTGAAACTATTCATTATCAAGATCATAATCGATTATTTTCTGTCTATTGACTATTTGTTAAGCACTATATCAAACATAGTGCAAACGTTAAGCACTATATCAAACATTAATCAAGATATACCATTTGGCACAATATATATATATACACTACAAAATAGGTAAATCATATATATATATATATATATATATATATATAATATAATATATAGTAACATCCTTCAGTTTAAGATGGATTTACCTATTTT
>NW_011363150.1:17111-20939 GCF_000735185.1 Notothenia coriiceps | reverse complement strand
AGAGTGTCCTCAGTCGGAGGTGGCACTTCCTCAAAAGCCAACACAAACAGGCTGTACATGCGTACAGCGGTGTAGCCGCTTTGGAATGCCATGATCTTCAATTACAGCAGGAAATTGAGGAGTCGGATGATAATGGCTACACTAGCCCTGAGTCTGAGGAAGAAGACCTGTAAAGGTTTCTGCCAAGCAACACAGAGGCACTGGAGAGCTCTTTCACAAGCGACGTGTCACGTCCACACGCTGGCGCACGCCATAATAATGACAAAACACATTTAAAACACACTTAAAGCCATACAAAATAAAGACATTATAAAACACTATACAGTATATGAGAACAATATGAAACTATGTACTTGTTTCGCCCGACTGAGTTCATAGTAATGTGAAAATGTGTTTATATTTTGTACTTCCGTTTATTTAAAGTGCTTCGACTTGCTGATGTGTATGAAAATAAATTTATTTATATTAAACTGCCTCTTATTACTCAAACAAGTGCTATACAATGGTTGTTTTCTTGTCACTGCATTTTGTCATTTGTTGATTATGAACTATTAATGTGAATACATTGTAAATAGAGTTCATACAATAACATCATTCTTTATTAGTAACATGTGTATAATGCAGGGTAAATACCAACACATTCTCACTCCCAACTCGTACTTCTAATTTTGTATTATTTTCTAAACCACAGAATTATTATGCTAATGTAAGATTGATTTCGCGAAGAGAGACCAGGGAAGTTTGCGAATGTTCGTTGCGCATTTTGTTTGTTGATTAGTTTTCATCTTTTCACGATTCCGATCCAGCCTTAATTCCCTTTGCCCCAATCAAGCTAATCCTCAACTTCCGTCTCACTTTTACCACTCAAAACATCTCGAGACAAACTTACTACACTCTCACATGACCGCTGCAGCGCGACTCTCCCTCGACCCCCCCTCCGACGACGCTTCACGGACAGTGGGGTCGCGGAGGCCTCGAAACAGGACTAGGACCCTGGTCGTATAAAGAATTTCAAAGTTACGCGACAGAACTACCCCTGCAGGACCAACTACCCGTGGCCTTAATCACAATAATAAGAAGAGGTCAATTGATTCGAACGAAGGCTTCACGGTCATTCTGATGGTGAAGGATATTATAGGGTGCATGTGCGGCGCCGAGAGTTAATCCAAAAAAGTGAAGGAAAGAAAAAACACGCACGGAAAAACCTGTGCCTTCGCGAGGTCTGAGAGCTGGGGTACTAAGGAGTCGGTGGCAACGGCACCTTTGCCTCGCCAGTGAGAGTCGATGGACGTATTGGTATTAAGTAAGGTCTATGGTTTGTGTGAAAAAGGGCTTCTAACCACAGTGTTTATAGTATATTGTTTATGATAGCACAGCTAGGTCTGTTATTATTTGAGGAGTAGGGTAGTTTTGGATTTAGAGCCTTTGTCCGGTCATGATGTAAGACAGAACGGAGATTGGAGAATTTGCAACTCAAAAAAAATTGGGGGCATCGGGATGGCGGATCACGCCCCGAAAAGGAAAAGAATTTCGTGCGAGATAAGGCTAGAAAACAACATTAATACAATATAAGAGCTACTGTTGTGATGTGGTATGAAATTTCTCGATGTGATGTAGTCCCGGCTTTCACTTCCAGTTAGTAATCTTTAGTATGCGTACTTGTTATAATGTCTTCTATGGAGCAACACTAGAAGATGTTACTTGGTCAAGATCGAGCGTCCTGCAGGTTTCTATAATTATCCTCCTAACGTTTTGTCTTTTTTGATTTTATCCCGAATTAAATTGTAATGTTTTATGAAATTCAATTCCTCAGATAGAAAATTTATATCTTTTTTTCGAAACCCCCATAGATAGATGTGCTGTTTTATAGATTCAGACTGTTTCATTGGAATTGCAGATTAATATGGGGAAAACGTATACACGAACAGAAACCTTGAACTGTTAGTTGAAAGGAGGCGTGACAATTGGATCTGAACTTCGTGAGATCAAGAGAAATATGACTATGATAGTGTATGGGGGCAGGGCAGGAACAGGAATAGGGTAGTGAGGAATATGTCTACATAGATCTATGCGAGTATGTTTTAGGGGAGGGGAGGCTTAGACTCGAACTTACTAGCTGACAGCGACAGACTTAACAGCGCAACGACGGTACACTGATATAGTATAGCTATCTACGATGAACACTGCGTGGACAGCTCTCACTACGCATAGCCGTTGAGCTTGGTTGTAGCCAAAAATGCATATAAAGAAATAATACTGGTTTTTGAAATTTGTAAAATAAATACATAGACCTCTATAGATTTAATGACTCTCTTGTCACTCAATCTACGTAATTTACCGTATATTTCGTAATAACTTAACACAACTAATACAATATACTCAAAGTATTTTTATAATTCTCGTGTACGTATTAACCTGTTCACCATCCAGTAGTACGTAACCGACATTGTTTTTCTTATAATTCCTCTATGACGAACACCTATGGTGTATTTTTCTCCAAATCACTTTCTTCGCACGTTTCTATAATTAATACTCCTACACGATTTAAGGCTGTTTCGCCCGATTTATACGAACTAATACTGCTAATTTGCTATGAAAATCAATACACTAAAAAAATACATCTCTTCGAACGCCCTAAATCGTTCTGTTTATAACTCAGACCGTTCCACGATTTATACGATTATATTACGTATCAAACAAAACCTTGAACTCTTAGTTGAAGACGTTACTGATTCAAATTGTGAATAAAACCGACAGTAATATATGTAGACATAAGTATGAGTATATTGGACAGTGATCTATCATATTTTGGAAACTTATACTGTCAATTTGACCCCCTGTAAGTATAGCAATCTAAATAACATTATCGTTACAACCCATGAGTTAAAATTAGAGTCTGGATAGTAGAGACTGAAGAACAGTTCCATCACTACCTTATTTACGCCTGCCTAATAAGTAAACTTATCTTATTACACCGCACTAATATGATTTACTAAGCGGTAATTTGTGTGACCGTATAAGGTTAACCAATGTGTACGACGACATTGCTTTTTTACCGGGGCGAACCCTGGTTATTTCATATAGAATAGAATTCTACTAGCGACCGATAACGGTATAAACGTTTTACACGGAGACTTGGAACTGTTCACGTACAAAGTTCCGAATAGTTAATTTGTCCTCCCCAGTGTCTGTATTTTTGGTCGACAATTTATTTCGAGAAGACTGGAATCGACAGTACAGTACACAGTTACGACGGGTAATACCCGTGTTCGTTAAAAGTGGGTAAAGAATTATATACAAAATTTACACTATTGTGGTGACTCCAAGCATAGGGGATTTGGAGAATCCCCACATGTGTCAAATTATGACCGTTGAAGAATAATACCCTTTATGCTTTTGCAGAAATTTTTGATGTTAAGGGTCATCTCTGCACGGTATCTTGTACCTTTGGATACACGCTTTGTGTGTTATCGGTCGTACACATCAAGACCACTGCCCACCCCCTCCCCCACCTGGGCAGGCTGAGGTCAAAACCTGGTACACGGCACCAAGGTAAGGTAAAGTTTCACGACAATCTGCGAGCCGCGTGACGGTGAGGGTTGTAGGTTAGTGTCTCGAACTCCCGATAGGGTCCCAAACAGGTACCTACCCAAACAGTTCGTTTCTTCTCTCTTATGAATGAAGGCCCACATTTTAAGAGATTTCGTTGATGATACTCGACGAGGCTGGGAGCCAGGACTGCCTGAGGTTTCAGGCCTGTAATATGTTAGTTTGTTTATTTATTTGTGTTCTTATTAACACACAATAACAACTCATTTATTGTGACAC
>NW_011363150.1:0-17066 GCF_000735185.1 Notothenia coriiceps | reverse complement strand
CCGGGAATGTCGGTACAAAGGCCGAGGGTCTTGGCCGTGGAATGTCGGTACCAGGGCCGAAGTCACGGCGAGGTCATTGGTACAAGGCGGTAAGGCCGAGGAGAGTGGACGACTGAGTAGCGGGCTGTCGGTCAAAGGGCGAGGGCTCGGGAGTCAGGACAGCCATTGGCCGCTGAGGTCGTGGTACAGAGGCCACACGGCCAGGCAGGCTGCGGTCGAAGGGTACAAGACAGGCGCACGGCCGGCTGAGGTCGGGACGCAGAGGCCAACCGACAGGCAGGGTGCGGTCGAAGGGGCACAGGACTACTGCAGGCAGGCTGCGGTCGAGGGGCTCAGGACAGCCGTATGGCCGGCTGAGGTCGTGGAGCAGAGGACAACCGACAGGCAGGCTGCGGTCGAGGGGCTACAGGACAACCGTCTGGCCGCTGAGGTTGTGGTCAGCACAGCCACCGCCAGGGCGTCTGATGCGAAGACGGCCCCAGGACGGTTGTGGTACAGGACTCGGCAACCTCCAGGCCGCTGACGAGAAGACGCGCCCAGGACGGTTGAGGTACAGGACACGGGCAAACCTCCAGGGGCGTCTGACGAGAAGACGGCTCCCAGGACGGTTGGGTACAGGACCGGCAACCTCCAGGGCGTCGTGAGAAGAAGGCGGCCCCCAGGACGGTTGAGGTACAGACAGCGCCAACCTCCTAGGGCGTCTGATGAGAAGACGGCCCCAGACGGTTGAGGTACAGGACAGGGCAACTCCACGGGCGTCTGACGAGAAGACGGCCCCCAGGACGGTTGGAGGTACAGAACGGTGCAAACCTCCAGGGCGTCTGATGAGAAGGCGGCCCCAGGACGGTTGCAGGTTAAGGACGCGCAACCTCCAAGGCGGCTGACGAGAGACGGCCCCCAGGACGGTCAGGACACAGGAGAAGGGTACCCCCTAGAACGGCGTGTGGCCGAGAGACACTGGCCTGGAGGCCTCGACAGACCAGAAGTGGGAAGACGCCTGAGACGGAACGGGGCCGGCAGGCAGGGCTCTAAGGTAGCGGTAACCTGAGACGGAACTGGGGCCGGCAGGCGGGCTTAAGGCGGAAAACCAATCTTTGAAGACCGAAACGGTCAGGCCCGGCACGGCGGGCTTAAAGGGAAAAAGCTTGAGACGGAACGGGGGCCGGCAGGCGGGCTCTGGGCAGGATCTGGGGGAGGTAGGGTCGGGACCGACCTAAAAAAACAAAAAAACCCTGTAGACTTAGGCAGGGACTCCCCCCCAATACAGTGCTAAGAGTACATACAGTGCTAATATCAAAACATCCAAACCCACAAAAACGACAAACAAGGTACAGTACAAAAGGAAAACCAATAACAGACCAGGAAAAGGGACACAAAAGGAGAACAGTAATCAAAGGGACCACACAGATTAACAGACTAATACAAGTGGACCCTGGGGACACACAAAAGAGGAGGGAGGAGTGGACACAGAACAACACACCTAATCAGAACACACATAAAATTCAAGACCCCAAAAGACAGAACAGACCAGCCAAGCAGAAACAAGGTACTGATCAAGACGCCACTCACAAGACAAACAGTAACATATCTATATATTATTTATATAATCGGAACTTTATTTCCTTCAAAGGTATAAATATAGACGTAAACCCAGGACGGAACAAAGAGTTTGGCACTGGGTTGAAATGTGTCCATATTAATGATAAAACAGTAGTGACATGATTTAGATTCACAAACTGAAAATTTGACCATAATGAAGTAGTAACTTGATTATATTTAGTGGTGTGTGCACTTCAACTACATAAAAAGACACGATTGCAATGCAAATCGAGCGATGATTCGTTAGACTAAAACAGTCGAAGTTAATTACATAGGAGTACGTGTTCTACATATCTGTATCACTATTGACGTGAAAATAGAGCGCTGAGTAACAGGACAGTAGTCATGCCATTCAATAATAAAGTCACTCTGTTGCTCGTTACGAAAGATGTCCAACGTGACGGCAAAACTATTGACAAGTATATAAAACTATTATGTTGGACATGGTTCGGCTACTGAAGTATGAAAAGTAGTATTAGACTAACAGAAACTCTTAGAAGATACCCACTTAATAACCTCTAATAGTCAATACTGCACAAGCGGTTCTGGACCCGGAAACATGGCTGTAAGGTCCTGTTCTGGAGCCGGCAACATGGCTGTAAGGTCCGGAGCCGAAGCCTGGACCCTGGCTGTGTAAGCCAGGTAATGGAGTATTGAAGCAAAGCTGCGTGGGCCGGTACTGGAGCATGGAGCCATGGCTGCTGGGGCCGGTTCTGGAGCCGGAACCATGGCTCTTGGGGCTTGAGCTGCTAGCTTGGCCTTGCGACTCCTCCTCTTAGCAGCCGCCTGAATACTCCGTGGACCTCCATAAGCCAGACGAGTTCCAGAATATGACTCCTGGACAGGAGCAGGAACTGGGGCAGAAGCATGGGTTGACTGCAGACGGAACCCACCGAGGCGTATGGTGCCAGGTTGGGAATTGGGAGGCCGGGAGCTAGCAAGCCTGGGGCTAGCAGGCCGGGAATCACACACAGGGAGGATCTTTGAAATCCAGCCAGGTAAGAACTTCACCATACCTGGTTTCTCTCTAGCCATCTGGCGCGCCTCCGACAACACAGCCTCCAGCTGCTGAACTCCGGGTGCTCTCTTCCATCTATCCGAGCAGTTAGCCAAAAAAAAGGAAAAATGTAATAATTCCGACTCTAACGGATCTGCTGGGCCCATTTCTTGGTCGGTTCGTACTGTCACGGTTTGTGAAACAAGCAGGACCCAAATGCAGATATAAACTGAAACTTCCTTTATTTCAAGGCTATGATATATGTATATGTACAATGACAAACAGAACACTCACCGCAGAACTAGTCAGGGAACAAGACGAACCGACCAAGACAGACAGACAACCCAGAACTTAAATACACACAAGACTCAATCACACAACAAGACACAGGTGAGGAGGGAGGAGAAAACACAGGGGCCCAGGTGAACATAATCAGACCATTAGACACACCAGGGAAACTAATGACAAGAGGAAGACACAGGGAAAAGGACCAGACAATAACCCAAAGGAAAACATGACATGGAAAACAGCAAAAACACCCAAACCTACAAAACTATAAACGTGACATAACATGAGAATCGTGACAAATATTGTATAAACTACATGTAATACGTTTGAATGATTTGGCAAAAAAATTACACTCTTTACAGGTACACCTCCATTTATGATGTTCTTTAAAGTAGTAAGTAGATGTGATTATTTGTACATAAAATCACAATTTGCAGTTTTTATACTTTAGTTATTGTATAAATTAAACATACAGGATAACAGCTCAGAGCTTTAGGGATGCTGCTACTGTAGGTGGAGTTTGTATTAACATTTGGACAGAGCCAGGCTAGCCCTATAGCTATGGCTTTTTACTTAGTGTAGAGATATGACAGTGGAATTGATCTGTTCATCTAACTCTCAACAAGACAGAAAGCATTTCTTTAACAGAATACACTGAAACCACATGGTAAGAGAAAAAATATCCTCACTTTAGAAGTCTGAAAATAAAGTAATAACCATGGATAACATTATAAATCACATGTGAACAAACACATGTAAAGCCACTGTTCTTCTATGTCTTATGTTACTTGATCCGTACGTATGATTTACTCCTCTTCTACCGCCACCTCCAAGTTCAGCTTCTGTGTTTGTCATCTTGATTATAGACCGGAGGATTATGACCAAATATTTATCAGCCTTTGTCTATTCACAACTCAACATTAATCGTTTCTCTTCTAATCCAGCCTGTCTTTTATCTTCCCACATAGGAGAGTTAATCCCCAAATCGCTGTTTACAGCACGCAGTCATTTCCCCTGCTCACTTGATGAAGTGCCATGAGCGAGCTTTGTCAGGTGCAAGTCGGCAGCTTCGTTAACATACTTGAAGTTTATCGCTTTTATTTCAATCCAAATGTGTGAGTTTTTTTAATGACCTGGGATATAATAAAATTGTGAGGAAAGCCATGTGTTTTTTTAAACATTCTGAATCTACTCCAGATAACCTGAAACAACTAAGCTTCATAGAAGACCAGATAATCCTGCACATATAGTATAGGTATCCGTTTTGGGGATAATGATGCAATTCCTCGACTCCCATCCATCAAACAGGATAATGTGAGCTCTAGGAGTTTATCTATGGAGTTTTCAAGTGTAGGAAATTAGTCCTTACTTGCCTTAAAACACGGCAGTGAACTTTTGGTCCCATCAGTTTATTAATGTTCCTAACCAGGGGAAGCCTGTCCCCTCCAGGATTTAGTGGCTGCAGAGCTGTCCTAAGAGTTTCCATAGCAGGACCACCATATAACACAAACATGCACACACAACCCTGTAGCTGGGGAAGAATTGGTATAAGAATTATAGATTTAAAACAACAAGATTATTCAAATCACTGCAATTATATAATTAATTATTTACACAACACTGATTAGGGTTGCTAGATCCTACTATTGATATAATGGTGCAACTCATTGATTGCAATATAATTGTAGCCAAGGACACGGCCATTTAATAAGTCTTACAACACAGTAAGCTATTTAAAGCAAAACGCAAGACATATAAGCCCTTATTCAATCCTCCTTTTCAATGTATTTTATGATATACGCAATGTACAGGGACCAACAAGTTAAATCCAAGAAAGCATACTTCATGGTCACAAGCTGTGCTATTCCATGCACTTTTGTAAACTGCATTCAGAGTCCATTCGTTTTTACACAAAGTTGATAAAAACTCCTCAACTATGAGAAAGGGCATTCGTTGACAGAATGGAGCCTTTACTTTTCTTTGCTACACTATTGAGTGCCACAGTGACGCGTCCTAAAACCCGGAAGTAAACTCCTTCCGGTTCCTTCGACAAAAAAGCAATGCAATTTCTCCATAGGATTTTGGAAAATAGCTCGAAATAAGGTCTGTGGTTGGCACACATTTAAGAGACGGATCACGTTTTGTTCAGCCGGATAATATCCACATGTCTACCCTACTTTTATAATTTTCTAATCATAGAATCTAGTCGCCAGAAGCAAAATGCTAACGTTATGCTATAAACAAACTACAGCAGGGTCGCTGCTTCAACGTCACGCCAACTTAAAGGGGACCTATCATGCAAAATGCACATTTGTACGTCTTTTATACATGAATATGTGTCCCTCAAGTGTCAGAAAACAAGTGTCAGAAAACACAACCCTCTCTCTTTTCCTCCATACCCAAATCTCTAAAAACGGGTCTGCAACGGATCTGATACAGATTTGANATTTTTCTGACATCAGAAACAAGGAGCTCCGCCTATATGGGCAACTCTTCACCTATCAGAGGAATGAGAGGTTGCGTGGCATGGTAACAGCATGGTAACAGCATGGTAACATGAGCTCGTGCCTCACCCCCTCCTTTGCAGGGGGGCCTGGTCAGCTGCAGCTCATTTGCCACAGAATCAGCCGTTGTGAAGACAGGGCTGGAATAGAGCAAATAGAGCGAAATGAGGCATGGCTAAAATGCATGATCTGTTTGGTATTTTGAAAAAAAAACTTCACAGATATATTTTATATAGGTATGGCCCTACAATATATTATTCAAATATAGCATGATAGGTCCACTTTAAGATCCATATTCAAAAATACAGATTCAAAATTGCACAAGTTGAAGCGTTTGTTTTAACAGTTAGCAGGAGGCAGGTACTTGCTTTCAAGCAGAACACGGGGAAAAAAAAACTTAGCGGGAGTGTTTACTTGTTCGGCATAATGACGTACAACGGCCTCGACAACTTCTGTAGTCCTATTCAGCCACTTGTTAACAACCATCGTTTTTCAGACACGTAAACTCTTCAAAAATCACCAGTGGGGTCACTGCTGATGTATTTAATGTCGTAGAACAAAACGTGATCCGTCTCTTCAATGTGTGTCAACCACAGACCTTATTTCCAGTTACTTTCCAAATCCTATGGAGAAAATGCATTGCTTCTTGTCGAAGGAACCGGAAGTGGTAAAATGCTAACTTACTTCCGGCTTTTAGGACGCGTCACTGTGGCACTCTATAGCCGCAGTATGAAGTGCATTAAACTTTACATAAGCAGAACTTTTCTCTGTTTCAAAAGGTCAAAACTACACTTTTTGGATATTTTTGTAAAGCAGAATAAGGAGGAATTTACAGCATCATCAATCAGTGTTGCCATCAGGAATTACGCCAGCGGTGTTACTTTCTCCAAAGAGGAAATGAGCTGGCTGGTGCAAACCGTTTAACTGCCCAGGACCTCAAGCAAATCCTGTTTTCTTCAGAAGCTTCATTTAGCTCCTTGTTGTTTTAGGTTTACGGCTTTAGAAGTCCCATTTCTCTTATTCACTAAATCTATTGCCATGCAAAGAGTTACATTCATTTTTTACATTCATTTATAATGGAAGGGGGTAAAATCAAATAATTTTCAAGAAAACCAAATTGTGTACAATAATGTGTTGTTGACTGCGGGAGACTGATCATTTCATCTGATTAACAAACTAGTGAGGATGAACATCTGGAAGCAATTAACCTTCAGACCTGCATTCATGCCCATGGACCAGCATGCACTGGTAGGACTGGGCTGAGCTCCAGCTCTCTAACCCCCATTTCTTTCTACAACTGCACTCTTTATCGCTACACAGAGGAAATGGGAACAGAGATGGATGTGTTTGCCTGATTGTAGCACTGGAGGTCAAAGGCCATTTCAACTACAAGCTGCATAACCCTTTTGAAATAACTGAATCATTGTCCTGGAGAGAATGTCACTGATTGTTATCTATATGTCTGTATCATTTGAAATAATCAACCGTAAGCCATTGTGTTGATAAAGTACTGCACATCCAGACTGTCTCGCTCCTGTTAAGCTGTCTGGATGACAACAGCTTCAGTCTGAAAAAAAGAATACCCGGCAATTAGTCATACTGCGGCACGGATCGAGCTCTAGTTACATTCCTCTTGTTTGACCTTGCTGCCAGGGAAGATGATTTTGCCAGGGTTGTACAAATCATCCAGGTCTCAACATTCACTCTTGCCAATTTAGAAATGCTGTGTGTGCACGGCACTCTGGGAGAAATACACAACATCATGGAAGCTGCAATCTTTATCCACCTGATTCACTATTCCATGGCCAAGGTTGTAGAGGTTACACAATCTTGAGATAGTTCTGTGAGAGTATGGGTTCTCATTGTGTGGGATGGGGAAATCTGGCTGCTCTGTGTCTGTGTGTGTGGCACATTCAAATGCTATTGTGATGATTTGGATACTCAAACCCTGCTTTGGCTGCCAAACAGCACTGGGGTCAGAACGGCAGCTTCCCCCATTACAAAGGCTGTGGTTCAGCAGTAGATTTGTGGATTCATGACATAGCACATGAACGCACCACAGCACAAGTGTCAGTTATGCACAACAGGCAGCTTGCTAAGCCAAATGTTATGAGCATGCACATGGGTCTGGTGCTCAGATATTATCATAAATGAAACTGCAAAAAAAGTGAATTTACCATTCAGTTAAAGGTAATCTATTATGCAAAATCAATTTTTTCATATATTTTATACATAAACATGCGTCCCCTCTGTGTAAAGAGATTCTGAAAGAAAAGATTCGCTCACTTTTTTTCCTGATCCATTTATATAAAAACCTGTCTGAAAATGAGCTGATCAGATTTTGGCCACTTTATGATGTCATAACGATTATTGTCTCGTGTAACCATTAGCCAATCAGCAACCAAGGTAACACCCCCGACCTTATCACCTGAATCTCCTCCTAGAGCACCATTGTGTTCTTTTTAACCACATATCTCTCAGAGGGGCGTGGGGAGGGGCTCCTTATTTTCATCTAAAGTAACAGACAGAGAATCAGCACTTTGGAAACAGGGCTGAAACAGAGGGGATTATGGGATGCTGCAATGATCTGTTTGGTATGTCGAGCCAAACTCTTCAGAGACATGTTTTGTATATATCTGAGAACTGTAATATATTGTTAAAAAAAAAAGAGTATAATAGGGGACCTTTAACACATGCAGCAGAGTTGAGATTGCTGTAGTTGCTGTATTTAATTCTCCTGTTGCTTTAGTGATACCCAACTATGGTTGTTATTGTTATAATGTATTATTCACACAGCAGTCATATCTGCAGAAACACAGTGCCAGCAGCTTCAGACTCGCTGTTCCAGTCCAAGTTGTGCCACCTATCAGCGGGAAAAGCAGAAGGAGCAGCAATATACAGTGCAGAGGAAGGCAGTACCCCTCACTGCGGAGGAGTTTCACTGAAATAGGGCTACCAGAGCTGCTAGTCATAATGACCCCAGCTAACGGCAAGTTTAACAATACAGGCGAGAGCAGAAAGCCTCGTTTAGGTTGTTTGGCAAACTCACAGAAGAAATGTCTAATGGCAACAGCTAACAAAATCTGCTGGCAACATTCATCTCTATAGCCCAGGGCCAAAGACAATAAGAAATACAAAAATGGCCCAAGAGGAAAGTTATTAGTAATTATGGACAAATCAATAGTAAGCAGGGAAGGTGATAGTTGCACATACTGCCATGTAGTGCTTGCTGCTTTTTTTTATTTGTAATGGAAACGATTATAGTGAAAGAAAATGAAAGGTTTTCTATTCAACTATTACCATGTGTAATTGACTTATCAATACGTAAACTCATCTTTTGACAACAAGTTCAGACATTTGTATCCACAGTGTTTCAATAGTTTCTAAGGAAGTGTGTCTGCCTGCTGTTTGGCATTCAGGAGTTACTTTAGTGCCTCAATGGGAGCTGATGCCTTACGTAAAAAGGGTTGACAGGGATTTTTACTTATTAAATTAAGTTCAACCAGCTGCATCTTTGTTAGCCCTTTGTTGCATTATAGTAAAAGCTTTTTGCATTTCAGTATTCACTCAGTGTTTTCTGTATGAATGGCTACGACTGTCTTTTGTCAGTAATCATTTAGCACCGTAACATGATTTACCCCAAATGATAATCAGGATTTTGTGGAAAGTGACACATTGCAGATGTCCAAGTCAGACCAGGAGGTAATGGATTTACTTTTCAAGTTGTAGATCTAAACGTAATGCTGCATGATGTGTACTGTATACAAGAACCTTAATGGACTGAATAGCAGTAAAGCCTAATGATGCTGATAATGACTGTTGATTTCACTGGAACATCCTGAGGAGCTTTCCAAGGCCAAGTCGCAGGCGTCTATTCAATTTGTTCAAAAATAGCCACAATTACAGGATGTCCTGAAAACATGTCCAAACAGTACACGTACTGCACCAAATACTAGCTGTTTTTCTCAAGATAATCAACAATTACGTATCTTAAGTGCATAAAAGACATTTTAGAAAATTATCCACAAAAATATTTTAGTAGTGTTTTTTTTTGTATTGAGAGGATTTTGCAAACTGCACTAGGTTTACACAAATATCTATCAGAGGAATTATTCTTTTAGTATTTAGTAAGACTTTACATGTGATTTAATATTTGGTATTGGAACGGTATGAATGGTTGAAGAAAGACACTTTTGATGACTGCAGTTTTTTAAATGATGTACAAATAATTATGTAAACCTACTTAATTACTGTTTATAATGTTACGCTGGAACTAACTGCCAGGTTGTTTCATTGTTACTTTGATTTCTTGTTTTGCGAGCATTGAACTTAGGTTAAGCAGTTTTACAATACATCTTTTAATTTGTGCCCATGTCTCGATCAGTCAATAATTAATCCGACAAAAATAAATTTGAGTGTCCAGAGCTACCATATCTCTGTAGTAAATATTTCAGTGTATAGGCAAGAATCTGGGGATTAAATACATCTCACGATACAGGGGTCACGATGCAATACTGTAAGGAAAGCGACATGCTGGTCTTTTAAAAGCTAATGTTATGAAAACATGATCAATCATAGCACTAGAACAGGGCACATATAAATAATTAGCAGGTTTTAAAACTGATCAATGTCATAAAATAAAATGGCAGAGCAATACCGTATCCATTATTTCTAACAGGAGAATTGTGTTCTTCAGCTACAAGCCGTAACAAAAGCAGCTAAAACATTAATTGCCTGCAGGTGGCGTAGGTGTTGAATTGGCTGCAGCTATTACTTTCTTTGCCTGTAGGTTGCAACATTAGTATGTCCATGATTGGTACTCATCTAAGTAGCACCCACTGGCAGGAACGGTAAGAAAACAGCTCCCTCTGATGGTCTGATGGATTCTTCTTAAAAATAGTTTGAGAGTTACAGAACCTGTTCCAGGAGGTGCATCACATCTAATATGAATTGAAAGTCATGAGGCTTTGCCATTCCATCATATTGGATTCATCCAAATAAGTGTCAGCTATTGCAATTATGGTTAACAGCAGGAGTTGGTAGTCTGCTTGAGTCACCTGCAGTTCCACTACAGGTAATCATATGGTTTCTTTATCTCATTTTCAAAACAAAATCAGCTTTACCTTCCAATACAACAGCTATTTACAAGAAACAGAACCTCGTTTGTCTAAATCTATTCAAAGGGTTTGTCACACTAATGTTTTCAAGAATGTTTCTTCTTTTGTTTTCTTCTGTACTGACAGATGGTAGCAGCAAATGTAAACAAAACACCATTTTGTTCATATGTTTGTTGACCTCCCGTTTTGCTAAGCAGGGTGTGGAAAATATCACAGCCACCAAATGAAATTAAAAAGCAATTTCTCCAAATAAAGCTAAATCTTTGGAACAGTGCATGAAAATTAGAGAAAAACACCTCATGATTTATGGTGAGCGTTCAGCTTTGGCCACCATTGATTAACTATGTCCTTAGTTGGCACCAACTCAAAGAAAAAGCCTAAATGATGATTAAAAAGAATCAGTGAAGAGTGGAAAAGAAGGTGAAATAAATATGTTCCAGGTAATTCAAATAGATGTAAGTAACGTCAAAGTGTACGTTTTTGTTCTTTTTCCACTTCATTTACTCTGTTGAAAGCTACTGATTAATATTAAGTATGTTTACCCAGTTTCTTTTGTCAGTTGCGATGGCTTACCAAAATGACACAGCCAAGATGTTGTTGTTGTATTAATTTGCCAAACAAAAGCTATTCATCAGTGTGTTCAGTATCTAGCAGACTGTTTAACACCCAGGTGGGAATTACACCCAGACAATAAGAAATCAGATTTTTCCCAGTTGGCAAGACATGTTGGCAGATCTCTCATTAACCTGATGTCCTCATAATGCACAGTGCAACACGACACGTAGCTAATCATATCACTCAACTGTTTAGCTGTCCAATCAAGTTGTAAGTAGCAACAAATCACAGAGACAACAGACAGTATATTTCTCAAATGTTTCTTTTCCTACTTTGACACACTTTACTTCCTCTACATTGTGCAAATACACATTTAAGAGATGGTTTCCGTTCCTAAATAGCAGTTTTGGGGGAGAGAGGTGCTCCTTATTGCTTTGAGTTAAAATTGTGAGATAAAAGTCTTTAAATATAAACTGGTATTGTGCCTCATGGCAAAACTGGTGTTTTTGTTGAGTTTGTTGACATTCACTCTCAAGGAGTATTTATTCCCTCCCCAAAGTCCCAGTCAGATAAACTCTTATCCTTCTTATCCTCAGCAAATCAATACCTACCTGAGCTACTTTGAGAATCAGCTATCCACACACTACTGCTAAGAAGTGATGCTTCAAAGCACAAAGCGGAAATCCGTGGTGAAAATATTTGCTTGCGTTAGCATCTTCAGGTGTATCTCTCGGTGGTATTAAATAAAGTGTGGAAATAGTCACAAGAAAACTCTTCCTCATCAAAATACCAGCTGGATATTAGTGGAGTTGTCTGAATGCTGCCCAGAAGAGTGGATGTTTGGCTCTAAATAGCACTCTTCCAGCATGTTACAAAACATTCCATTCACTCCTTATAAATGCAATTCCCAATGTCACCCAGGGTCTTGGAGGGCAATTATTAAACGTGCCTTTACTGGAGGTCAGTGAGGTTAGTTGAAGCCATTAATCAGATTTTGTCATTTACATATCATACATCATTGTACATGTTTACATTTGACATCTCTTTGCACTTAACAGTGCAGCAATATCTTCGCCTGCTTCCTGTAATCATCAGTGCATGAATATTGATGTGGTATCTCTCCAGGCATTTCATCTAAAATGAATGAAGATGGGCCCCCAGCTCAGACAGATCTGCACAAACACGGCATGCTCATTAAAGACCAATTGTAAAATAATGTGCACCTGTCTAAAGAAATGAAAGGTAACCTTCCTGAATGTGTTCCCTGCAAAGAGGACTAAATTAGCCAGTAAACAATATCTGCTGTTTATGCCAGTTATGTTTAGTTTTACAGGTTTAACACTGCACTTAATGCCAAATTATTAAACTTTAGGGTGAGGAATCAAGTTTTACAATAAATCATTATATTTTATATTCTTTACCCAACATTTGCCTTAATCAAACACATTGTTAATTTCGCAAAAGGCACACTAACAGTTTACGATGATTACACTTTTGTTTGAATTTTCAGCAAATGTTATTAGTAAAGCCTTATATTTCCAAGTGCCGTGGTAGGAAGGACAGTAAGATTTGTCAGTTTCTGAGGCTGTCTGAGCCCAGATGAGTCAGGTTACATGACTCCATATCTCATATGCTAATATTGTATATTGCAATGGGAGTTGGGACCTGAAACCTGAACCTGGCAATCTGAAAGCAAACTGAGAACTCATTTGAGCGTCCTAATCCAAAAGGGTAATATTGTTCTGAAAGGCCGTTTGTTTGAGGAAGAACAATCTAATCTTTATTATCTTCTACATTAGTCCCTGTGTGATAGTGACACATTATTTGTAATTCAGTCAAATGTGGGAATATTTCATGGAACTTCGTGCACTTATTGGACTCCAGGGAGGGAACTTAACTCACTCCATCTATTATGTATTTCTTCTTATAGTAACTTGTGTATCTATTGCATTAACGCAGTGTCTTTTCCGTGGCATTTACACGCCAGGTATGACGCTTGTGCTTTTACATTTGGGTTTTTATCTTAATAGTGTTTTGTATTGTTTTTACGTCATGTAGGATAATTGTTCAGTCTGTGTCTTCTGATCTGGTTTCATTGTCTCGTGTTTTACATTTGTTTCATGTCCTGTCTGTTTTTTATGTATTATGCTATGTTTTTATACAGTTGTTGATTTACAGCACTTTGTTCAACTCTGTTGTTTTTAAATGTGCTATAGAAATAAAATGGATTGGATTGTCGTGGATTCTACAGGTAAAAGAGACTGAATGAGTGTAACCATGGACTGTGGTGTGAATCAAGAGCAATAAACGCACATCGTGGCAGGAAAATCTGCCAGAGGCTCTTTCAATAGTAACACTTAGAATCACCGAAGCCAAAACTTTTAAACCCTTTTGTCTCGAGGGGAACGTCTTTCATTTGATTTCAGTCTCCCTCGTAAAAATCCGTAACCCTCTTCTGTCTCTTTGTTTAAACAGGGTAGGTGATACTGCTCGTGCAAACTACTGACATCCTCTAAGTTATTCGGAACGACACACTATGTATGCATTAAGATAGAGCATCACTTCCTGTTGGCTGCAGGGGTTTCTCTTCCAGGAAAGAGCTGCATGCTCATTAGGAGCTGTCACGATTCTCCAAATCCCCAGTTCAATTTGTCTTTTGATTTTAAGGTCAGGATTGGATTTATTTTTTCAATGCATAACGATTGGTTTTATGCCCTGACTAGTCCATTTACAATTTTAAAGGATAATATTGTGTTAATTATTTGGGAATTGTACAACACTAAAAAAGGTAGAAGTTTGACTTTCCTAATCTGCACAAAAAAAACACTGATCCTGATCCCCTTTAGTTTCGGTGCTCAAAAACAAAACAATACAATCTAATTGACCATACAATCGGATCATGGCCATAAAATCCTAATTTAAATTGAAGTGTTTTGAAGAGTTGTGACATCCCATAATTATAGTCTTGGATACTTCTGATGACAATACTCTTCTCACCACATAGCAACTTAACTACTAAAATATATAAACAGACTGATGTAGTATTAGAAACTTGAGCCTCTGGAAAAAGACTGTCCAGGCATGTTGTAACTGAAGCAGCAAGGCCACAGCCTGTGTTCACTGTGCTCATAATGAGTGATAGAAGTCTACATTTCTGCATCAGTAACTAATGCAAGTCATGTCTGCTGCTGCATCTGGTCTGTTGACATGCTGCTCTTTGAAGCTCTCTGAGCACAGGCTGCACCAAAAGGCTATTTTCACTTTATTGCGCTTCTTATCACTTTCATTTTTTTGCTTGGAGACTTTCCAAAGAGCTAATTCTTTTTTTCTGGATGGCTAAAGGCAGTCAAGCCAATCCTGTGGAGCAGCTTCTGCCATGCTGCATTGCACCTACTACAATCCAAATAGGCTCATGGCTGGAGGGTATCTACATGCTGTTGAAGTGACATTCCTCTCTGCACAGTTGGTGTGTGTTGTACGATCCAGGCAGCTGTTTGATGTCAATATTTCTGGAGGCCATGGCACCGGATGTCTTAATGAACGGCATGAATGAACTACACCTACCGTAATTAGTTGGATTTTCAAGCTAGATTATCCATCAATTACATAACATTCTTCACCTCTATATGTATGGTTAGGGAACTTCTATCCCAATGACTCCATGGTAAAGAAATACTATTTCACCTTTTATTAGAAATGTCAATTTGCACCTCCAAATCAGCTGTTGGTGTGTCAAGTGACTTGCTTGTCTTTCGGCATGTTTATTGTTCTCTACCCAACACGTTATCACTCCCAACCCGTCACATGTTGACGGTCAGTTAGGGCCCCCCCCCGTCACTATTACGGACTGGGTACCCCTTGAGTCAGTTTTCAACGGGCAGGGCGTCCCATAGACCTTCGTAGACCTCCCATAGCGTTGATAATAGACGCCATGAGAATCTCCCCGACGGTCGGTTGTTATTGTCAATATTAATATAATTATTTATTTTTTAATAGTCACACTCGATTTCGCCGATTTTCTTGTTGCCCCAGCTGGTTGACACCTCTTTTATCAGAAACAAAGGCTGCATTAATGTATTAAATCGATGTTATTGTAAGTCGCTTTGGATAAAAGTGTGTGGTTGTGGAATTAATGGACGTGCCGTTGTGCGTTACAAACTCTTCAACTACAACCCTAATTATATTTAAAAACATTTAAGAAGGCCTCACGAAATACTTTAATGTAAATTTAAATTTAAATGTGAAGGGATGTGTGTAATGTGGTGATTGACATTATTGACCAGCGGATCTATGGGTTGGGGTATTGTTGCGCACAGACATTATAGTTTACCGGACTTCCTGTTGATGTGAAATCCGAAATTTTTTTTGAAAAATAATACTTTATTCCGAGTTTGCTTGCTTTTCTCTTTGGAGGTCATCACATAACGGCATTGTAATACATGGTTCGGCTGCATTAAATTACATATCTGCCGTAGTTTGCTATTTATAGAGCCCCGATGAGAAGACTTCCGGACAAACAGGAACTGCCGCCGAAACTGAATATGTGACGTGGATCATAAATATATCAATTAAACAAAATCTTCAATTTCTATTCACAATATAAGTCTCCTTGCAGTATCAACACTAATTCGGCTGACTTTTATATTTGATCCAATCGGTATGTTGGTATATAAATGTACACCATAACTGTGCACAGCTGATAGAAAGGGACACCTGGTGGTTAAAGCACGTTATTGAAATGTATTATTTTTATGATTAGATATTAATAGGAGACACAGACAGGCAAACTAATAAGGCTTTATTTAAACATTAAAGAATACTTTAGGTCAAGGTCTTATTTTGAATAAGAAAAAAGCTTTGGGGTATAAATATTAAGCCTGACAAAGTACTAATATATTGCTTTCCTGCAATGTTAACTACTGTATGTTTAAGCACTTATTTTAACTGATATTATACATAGTATTATACTCTTATAAGATGTATGTAGATAGTATAAGAAATGTGCAGAATACGACAGTTTAATGGTGGAGGTACACACATATTGAATTGATAGATGTCTTATAATGCACTGTTGGACCCATCCCATTTCAAAGTGTTGTTCGACGCTCGGCGTAACCCTCGGTGCACACTCAAACATCCAATCACAGAGCTTGAGGACTATCACGGGGTTTGTCAAGCGAAGCGGAGAGAATACTTACTTCCGGGTGTACAATTCTCTAAAGCAACTATAGCTGCTTCGACCCTCGTCCCGACGGACTCCAACTTGTGTTTATTAATCAAACAAATAAATAAACACAGGGATAATGATGTGTTATTGTTGAGTAAATAACAGTGTGTGGTTTAGAAAAGAATACACAATTAGAAGGAAAAAACGATGAAACAATACAGATTTCAGTATTCTGAGCCCCTACTCTCCCCATAACTGACGGCAACAAAAGTCCTACATTATTAAATTAAAATAAAGAAGTAAAAACAATAAGTGTGGCTTGATATTGAGTAAGAAAAAGGTTGATAAACACTGTGAGAATGGATCTGCGGAGAGCATTTCGGCGCGATCCCAACTCGTCAACGTTCAGGGAGCTCTGCAAGTCAATGGGACGCTCTGCCCGTTGAAAACTGACTCTCAAGGGGTACCCTGTGCGTAATAGGCATGGCAATAGGGTGACGGGGAGGGGCCCTGACCGACCGTCAACATGTGACGGGTTGGGAGTGAGAACATGTCGAACAAACACACAGTAGCTATTTTAACCCAAACCATGATCTTTTTCCAAACCAAGCCAGCTAGTTTTGATTCAATTCACACACCTTTAATACATCAATCAATCAATCAATCAATCAATCAATCAATCAATCAAACAATCAAACAATCAATCAAACAATCAATCAATCAATCAATGCTTATTTATATAGCCCAATATCACAAATGTTATATTTGTCTCAGTGGTCTTCACAGTTTGTATAGAATATCAGTATGACAATACGACAAAACACCCTCTGTCCTTAGAC
>NW_011363149.1:271970-272272 GCF_000735185.1 Notothenia coriiceps | reverse complement strand
CTGTCTAAACTAAATACTGCCGTGATGAAACGCCATATCATGGATTATCAAGGATTATTTCTGAAACAGTATGGAGCTCAAAGGCTTTCTCTCTTGCCGGTTATACCACAAGGTGAGTTCCTTTGTATTTCCTGCTTCTTCACACACATGCTCTGTGCAGTACAAGTTAGCTCTGAGTGTTAGCGATGCTAATGTAAACATGCACCGACCATATTACGTCCAAAACAGTCGGGCATTGTTTCTGATAGCAACGTTTCTGATAGGGCCGTGGGTCCACATTTCAGATATTACGTCATATCGGA